>NW_008751967.1:269582-301150 GCF_000715545.1 Opisthorchis viverrini | reverse complement strand
CTCGATAAGAGATGATCATCGGTTGGTGAACCAAAAAGTCGATATCACAACCGATGGCATGTAGGGCTGAGATTATGGCGAGGGAATGTTCATCAGCACCATACTTCTGCTTCTTCTCATTCCACACTATCTCACCACGCCCATCCGAGACTATGCTGACGTCTATTACAGTTGCATGGCGATCTCGAACAGCGATTAGGTCAGGTTTAATGAACGACGTAGAAGTAGGGGTTCTCAACTCCTCGAAGACGATGTACCCCAGTCGACGGAGACGTTTTGCAAGTTCCCTTGCAACCCGATTATGACGAGCACACCTGGCATCATGCGTAATCCAGCAGGATTGCAAAATATGCACCAAACTCTCCGGTTGGCCACAGTTTCCACGACATAAGATCAAAGATGTCTTTGCTGCGCTGCTCGGGCAGACGAAGTCTCATAGCCAAACTACAAAACAGCCCGTACTATAGCCTCTTACACACCCTCCTTGAGATTATATACCGCTTTGGCCACAGTTTCCACGACATAAGATCAAAGATGTCTTAGTTTTGCTGCTCGGGCAGACGAAGTCTCATAGCCAAACTACAAAACAGCCCGTACTATAGCCTCTTACACACCCTCCTTGAGATTCAGGGATATACCGCTTCGACACCATAGGTGTTTCAAATTAGCAAACGTGATCCGAACCTTGCAGATTCATGCGTTAACCTCATCCGTCACATTAATACAACTTACAGGATAGGTAAGACGCTCCACAACTTCCACTGCCACTCCCTGGATTGTAAGTGTTGTGTTCAGTGACTGAATGTCCAGGAGCATGACCTTACGCGTTGTGGGTGCAAAGTGCATACCAAATGACCGGATGACTTCGGTCAGTTCATCCAAAAACACCTGCGCCTTCCCTTCGAAGAGGAGAACGATATGGCCTGCATATTCCGGATCGACAAGATTTTCGTCACAGGCTATTTGAACACCGGGGTTTTGAAGACCATCCAGCGTTCGCTTCATTGTCTTGCCGATCACGAAGTTAAAAAGGAATGGAGAGGGTGGGCACTCCTGGCTGACACCACTTTGTATACAGAAGCTTTTGGAGAGCTCTGCGTATACTCCATCACGTTCACTCTTACACTTATTATGTTCACAAACTTCTGTGTCATTCCATGATCGACAAGCGTGTCAAGGGGAAGAGAGCGGCCAGTCGAGTCGAATGCACCTTGGAAATCCAGAAGTACCAAAATTATGGGTTGTTTGTACATTTGGCGTTGTTTTAGCACCTGACGGATTGTGAAGATTTGTGAACGCAACCTCTACCAGGTTGGAATCCTGCTTGCTATTCTTGATTATTGATTCACGAGTCACCACAAGGCGGCAAAAGCACAAGTGACGCCGCCAGTCTCGTTACAAGTGGTTACCACACTCACTACGAGCTTTTTTGAAAGCGGGCACTTTCACCAACTCCTTTTGGTTGTCTTTGACAGTCTTCTTTTCCCAAATACAGGCGAACAGATCAGACAAGCGTTCACTGAGGATTTCAACACCGTCTTTGAACAATGTGGTTGGGAGGTCATCCGGACCAGGACATATGAGAGAACATATGCAATCATTAACCCCCGAGGCCGCAGAGGGTTCCACGCTCACGTTCAAAGTTGTAGGTCAGTTGTGGGCTCCAGATGAGTTGCAGCTTGTGGCCACGATAACTGTTGTCCGAAGTATTCGACCTAACGAACGAGGTGTTCTTTATTCAAGATATTTTCGGTCTTTGATGATTTCCAGAGACAGGTCGCGCGGATCAACTGGAATAATCTCCGGGGTTTGCAGGCTTTCTGGGCCCCTTTTTGTGTCTACCAGACTTCATGGTTGATTCGCACGCTCACCTTCACTTGATATCCGATAATTAGTCACGTCAATTTATGTTCGGGACCTGTTTAGTTATTTCTGCGAGATTTTAGCAGTCTGATATCCAGTACTTCAGTGGGCCTAGTAGCACCGTGCCACAGGCAAAAACTCCCAGCACTGCGAAAAGGTGACGATGTCGCCCAGTATGAATTATTATATGATGGAGAATTTGGAGGAGACTAGTTGACGATTCTGGTAAATCCATCTCACATCCGGATCTTCCAGTCTCTCAGTTGCCAGCTTACACGGCCCTAGAAAACGAAGGGAGAGGTGACTCCGGACGAGTGCTTGGTCGGAATCCACAAATGTGTTCCGAAACGACGGACCGTCAGTTATTGATCCGCGTCATCAGTAAGTGATTGCAATGTGATCGAGTTGAGTTCGCGGCTTGCACGCTGCTGGAGGACACCATGTGTCCAGACGACTTCGGCTATTTCGGATTTTAGTACTACATGAAACAGCCTGCAGTCAGCACATAGTTCAAGCAATCGTTCACCATTGTCAGTATGTACCGAGTTCAATCCACGTGGGTACGCTCCAAGCGCACCCACTTGTACATTCAGATCTCCGACGACCACAACGATATATGCGCTTCTAGCTCGCCTCAACAGGACATTTAGGGCGTCATAAAACTTGTCCCTGATGGTGTCAGATTTACATTTGGCTTAAGCAGACACGACAGACGGCCACAGATCAACTTCCCGTTTGTGAGACTCCTTCACAGACGTTGCCAGACGAACCGCGAGGAGGTGACTATCAGCGGGCATCCAGTCAGATAAGTCTCTTTTCGGATGGTGACTTAGGACGATACAAACCTACTTGCTCCAGAGTGCATGCATTAAAAGCAACCATCGAGGCTCGTTTACCAGTTTCTTGATGCTTAGGGCTATGCGCACCAGCTACCGCGCAGATTGGGTGGCCAGGGCCAATGCAGGACGAACGGAGTCATCAGTCCCCGCGGATGGACCTACAAGGAATTATTAATAAGGTGAGGGTAAGAGGAAAAAATGCTTACGAACGAGGAAGAAGAGAGGCGTCAGCAGTAACCTGGTCTTTGTAGCAAAGAAGGCGACCCGGCTGGTGGCACAGTGCGACTGCCGATTTGGTATGAACTCATTTGTACTTTCGCATTTCATGTCTGTATTTGGGCTCGGATATTGACAGTGCACCCAGACCTGGACAGAGGTATGATTATGACCCTCGATGAATTTTTTTTGGCTAAAATCCTACCGTAAAGCAACGGGGCTTGGCGGCAAACGCCAGAACACTACAAGTTGCTACACACTTCCCAACCCCTAACCTGGAGGGTCAGGATGCTGTGTTAGACTTCTAACCATTGACAAACTTCATATGATCGGCTTTGCGAGTATCACATGGACACCACCAAATGTTATTCCATGGTTAGTGGAAGCACGCTGACCTCCACCGCTGTAAGGTTCAGTCTCTTCGTTACGGAAACAAGCCCCACTCGGTGATGAAGTTCTGCCGAAATAGCACCTATCTCTTCCAGGTTACAACGCAGGATTAGCTGGTGTAGGGATTCTTGCCAATACCGCAATTTCTATGACGAGGCGGCATATTAACCTGATTTACTCCTCGGTTTTCCTGGAATCACTGATTCTGATACCCTTTGCTCCACGAAATGAGAATACAGGCAGCTCCATACTTTTGACACGTTTCTGACCACTTTATTGTGGTCAAGCTAAGCAGTAACGTGGGGTATGTGTTGACAATTTTTGTCAGCCATGCGGACAAACAACTACTGAGTCCAAAGTAGAGTCGTCTGGTGTTGCACCGTCCCAGAGTTGCTCGAAGACGTCTTTTGAAGTTGCATGTAGTATGAAACTGGATGAACACACTCGGTGTATCACAGCAGAAAAAGCTAATAATTGAGCTCGGGGTAGCTCAATGGTTTAGGTGCGAACTGACTGGCCGGAAGATCCGTGTTTCGAATCCAACCCCGGCATCTCGGCTGCTCTTGTCTAGGTCTGTGCAACCTGGCAGTATCTCATCCCTCGTGCTTCTTCTCTGAGGGCATGACAGCTAGGCGCCGAAATGGGCATTATTATTATTATTATTATTATTATTATTATTAGGATGATTCAAGCGAAATCTGAGAAGGGGATAGTATGTAGTATGAGAACAAGTCGTGGTCTGACAGACCCAAATTTTTTGCGCAGGGAAAGCTATCCACATCCAAAGATTCGAATTAGGAAGCGAACGGTTATATTTCACACCGGCAGCCTAACTGCACGGTAGCATGTTCTCACATTTGCTTCTATTATTATTATTATTATTATTAATATTATTATTATTATTATTATTATTATTATTAGGATGATTCAAGCGAAATCTGAGAAGGGGATAGTATGTAGTATGAGAACAAGTCGTGGTCTGACAGACCCAAATTTTTTGCGCAGGGAAAGCTATCCACATCCAAAGATTCGAATTAGGAAGCGAACGGTTATATTTCACACCGGCAGCCTAACTGCACGGTAGCATGTTCTCACATTTGCTTCACTTCCGGATTTTCAGAATGCAGATCATCTTGCCGATTGTCATTATGCCCTTCCGAAGCCTGTTGACGGCTTGACAGACAATGATGTGAGAATACCAACGCCATTGCCTTCAGACGGCCAACCGTTTCTCATTAACGTTGAGGTAAGTGGTTTCTCAAACTTTACTAGCATTTTATAGAATCCACCCAAGGAAATGTCACCAGAGGGTCTCCTTGAACAACACATCACTAGATGGCGCGAAATTCGTCGGAAGTAAGCGTTGTTTTTACTTTTCTTCGTCCTTCAATGCATTTCACCAATGGCCAAGTCGGATGTCTGTAGTCACAAAAGCGCTTGTTGGTTTGAATGCCTCAAGTATAAGTCCGTTCCGTCTGTTGGTTTGCCTGGTGTGATAAGGTCCCTTTTACCACCGCAATACCGAATTTCCGCCTCGTTCTTCACCTGTGTTCCACGTCAGTCCCCATCCCTGAACGTTTGCTTTTTATTCATGTACCTTCATGTCTCCCACGTTCCCTCAGGAAATCAGGAGATTGTGAGTATTGGGGTATGCCAAAATTCGCGGTTTTTGACACTTAATTAGTAGGCTATCGGCGTTGTAATCTTAGGCGTACTTGTATTAAACACAAATGATTAAACCATATCTGTTAGCGGTATGAATTATTTTTTGTATCCAAGCCCTTACTATAACCAATACAAGATTTGCTCTAGAACAGCAATACATCGCAACATGAACACATCCACACACTAGCCAATCTAACCTGCTAGATTACGGTAGTGCTTGCCAGTGCGACGTCCGACAGGTGTGCATCACGAGTGGCGAGAAGGGTCGCCCTCAGATTAGATCACCAGCTTGTTGGGACGAAATTCAACATCAAGCTTCGTAAGCCACACTACGCCAGTTAAATAAACCAACTCCAAAATATTGGAAAATCAATTTGTTATCCTCCGCTCCAAAAGCCATCACTCCGCCCAGCTCGCGGGCAAAAGCGTGACAGAGCTTGAAGCACTAGTTGATTGGGTCGGCAGTCAACCAGATCAGGCAACTGCGTTCGAAACGCCATGATTGGTTCCGCGACGACAGTCGGTATATAAAACAGCTGGTAATTAGCACTGGCTAGCCATTTGGTTAGTAAAACTGAGAAGCAAAAGCAAAAATCTCGAAACAACCCAGCTCAGCAGCGCAAGTGTATCAAGGGTCAAGAAACATGTTAAACAGACCAAAGAATTGATTACTTAACGACAACACAATGGTTCTTCACTTTTTATGAGTTAGCTATAATTAGAGCACCTAGTCGTCCGCCCGAACTCTTCAGGATACTGATATAGGACTGGGACAGACTTCAGCTACAGAAATATATATTGCAAGTGTTTCATCGAACTTCTGAGCCACCTATTGAGCACTGGCGTAATCGCGGTAGATGAACTGTCTAAAACGGATAATATAATATACCTGTACATTTCTATAACCAATAAAAAGACAACAACTGACGCAATAAGCAAAGTTGCTGGTTTCCTAAAAATGCAGGTGTTCTCCGTAGAATTATGCGAGTGTGACTACAATCGGTCTGTTGAAATTCCCTATCTTCTATTTTGGCAATTTTCTTTATCTGGTTGTGCTGCATAGTGGCTGAAGGCAGGTTCTTCTCATTTTCCTCATACCAATTACACTACATTACTTATAATTTAATGAATGATATCAAAAAGTCGTCAAAGTTCGGTCGCCAAGTCTGGGTTCTGGCTATTCTCAACTACGAAGTTAGGAAACTCTATCTGAAATTGTTAGGATGAGACTTTAGTGACAAGTCGGGGTTTGTAACTAAATTGGTGCAGGTCACCCAATATTTGCACCACAGAACTGCAATCGCCAAGGTTGTTGGACTCACGCTGCTTGCAGACGCGTCGATCACTAGATGCAAGCTGAAATTTCACCAAAACTACGGAATTTTGGATTCTGAGATTTCTTCAAAATGTCGCTTCTATTTCGATAGCGTATTTCGTCGTGCACTGGAGAAATCTCAAGGTCACCCAGCGCCTCTCATGGAAAGTCGTTCGTTAATATTAGCTTCAATCTCCTTCAACACGTGGGATTTGAAAAAATGTGTCGATGGATTTCATCCTTCTAATGCAGAGGAATGTTTAAAAACTTCTTGTTCCACATTGCACACTATTAGCTTTGAGCTTCCTTACGCCGGATATATGAAGCTTACGTGTAAAGTCACATACTGACTCACTTATGCGAGCCACGAAAACTTATTCAGAACTGACTTGTTTTTGAAGCATTTTTCAAGGTGGCCGTGGTTTGCCATCAAATAGAGGAACACGAAATAATCTTACGTTTCGTGTAATCGGTGAACAAAACAAATACGGAGCAAGTGTTCGACGATAAAAGCCATGCCGACAAAAGGTGTGGCATTTGATCATTACCGTAAGAAAACTCAAAAATATACCCTTACTGTATCGCTGCGACAACTTACACAACTGTAAAACGGTGATATTGATATTAAAATATGAAAAATCCCGAGGATGAAGTATCCAACAGTGAAACTTCAAACTGCTCCATCATTTCAGCTACTGAAACCATGTAAGTACCTTAAACTTAGTCTTTGCTCCTGACATCAACCGAACAGTTACAGATCATTGGACCGGGAAGCAAAACTCTCGTGTGCATCTTGTTTATAGGAACTGAATATCCGTCTTCTCGAATGCGTCTTCCTGGACTTCCCTGGATATTATTGACTATCACTCAAATGTAAACGAATGCTACAAACCAATCCCACAAATTCCGTAATAAATCCCTCTTTCGAACAGACACGGAGCGGATTTACAAGAAAACATACTACTCGCATCCACCGCTACAGCTAACATAACATCCTAATTGGTGGCGTTCCACGAAATTACGCCAGCATCATTCAGACTCAGCCGATCAAAGTGACTCTGGGGCGTCTCCAATTCATTGTCCCTCTCTCCGTTCCCAATACTCCTTCCATCCAACAAGGCGTACACAACCTTTTGTAACACAGGAGCCTGCCGTTGAATTTGCACCAACCTTCCGGGATCCATTTCGATGACGAGGCTATTGGCCCCAATCATGATCCTGGGGGCCTCATCTTTAGGCTCTGGTCTTGACAGCCAATCGGCCAGGTGGTTCTCCTTCCCTGGCACGTGCTGAATCGTGAATTGATACTCTTGCAACCAGAGTGCCCGGCGTACGAGATTCCTGCGAGGATCTCTGGTGGTCCTGCTACACTCCAGAGATGGGTGATTGGTTTCGAAACGAAATCTTTGTCCGAGCAGATATGGTCTCCACTTAATCAGGACCCAGACAATCACTGAACATTCTTTCTCAGTGGTCGAGTACTTCTGTTCAGCCTTAGTCAGGACACGACTGGCATATTCGATAACTCCATCCCTCTGCTTTATGACTGCGGCGATATCGGTCACTAGCGTCTGTTGCAAAAGTGAACATCTCTCCGACTCTGGGCGGTTTGAGGCTCAGTCGTTGACGCAGCGTCTGCGCTTTGACACGCTCGAAAGCCTCACGTGCTTTGCTGGTCCATTCGAATTTCCGATTTTGCCCGAGGATGTCGTACAGTGAAGGAGCAATCGTGTTGAATTCCTTGACAAATCGCCTGTAGTTTGCTGCTCGTCCAAGAAAATGCCATAGAGACCGCTTTGAATTGGGAGCAGCACACTCCTCGATGTTTGTCAATTTTTTTCTGGCAGTGGGCTAACCTCTCCATGACCCACTTTATACCCCAGCAGTGTCACCGAGCTCCAGGCGAGCTGTGCCTTGGCTTCATTTATCCGCGGGCCAGCCTCCCGGATACGCTACAATACGACCTTCAAGTGAACTGCGTGCTCTGGTTCCGAATCGCTATACACAAAGATATCGCCTCCGCACACGGCAACATTCTGTAGTACCTTCGTTAGACGAAGCATCAAGCTCCGGGATGTGAATGGTGCCCCAGACAAACCAAACGGCATCCGTCCAAATTGATATTGGGTGTCCCCAATCGTGAAGGCCGCTTTCTCTTGGTCCTCCGCCTTGATAGATAGTGGCCAGTATCCGGAACACAAGTCGACCACCGTGAAATTTCGGGAATTCTGGGGGGAATCGAAATTCGCCACAACCGAAGGCACAGCTACAACCCGATTTACGGTCACTTCATTCAAACACCAGAAATCCACGCAAAACCGATACTCTCCGTTCGCTTTTTTACAAGCACAACCAGGGAGTTGTACGCGCTGTTGGATTCCTCGATTATGCCATTTTTAAACATCTCTTGAACTTGTTTATGGACTTCCTCCCGTAGTTGGAGCGGCAGTGGACGGGGGCCATTCCAACGAGAGGGGAATTTCTTGTTCCATTCATGGGCAGAAGCCAAACGGATCCTCATCGCCCGTTAACAGCTCGGAATATTCATCGACCACGGACCGTACAGACGACACGTTATAAGATGAAAGCTTTCGGACATACAACTCGCTCACGGCAGTGCTTGGGTACCCTTCAAGCTTGAGTGCGCCATACCTTGTCATCAGTTATCCCTGTTTTGGGTCACTTACGGAGCCTGTGCCCTTGAGAAAATCCGCCCCCAATATTGTCTGCTCCATGTCTGGGCTGATCAGGAAAGTGTGCTGCACGGACTTGTCGCCTAGGCGTATTGAGTGCATTGATCCGTCAATTTTCATTCGATATCTACTCATTGCTCTCACGGCTAGCGTGCACGGTTTGCATTCAGCTTCGTTGCCTCTCTGCCTCAGCGATACCTCCGCTCCTGTGTCATTCAAGAACAGTTCTCTCTTCCCGTCTATCTCGATAACGGCTTGTATAGTAGACAGTGTCACTGCGCTAATCGGAACCCACCTGGGAAAAGAGAAGAAGAAACGCGTTTCCGTCTTTATGTCTGCGGGCTGTTCCGCTAGTTAGTTCACTCTGGTTTGCATTTCTTTCAGTGGTGAACCATGCCTGTTCTGTGACTGCAACGTGGCCAGTGGTAACGCGCCCATTTCCCGTGCAAAATGCACCAGGTCCTTCACACTCAAGTTAGCCAGTTGCTCTCGCCAAACGCAGGCTTCACACCGGTCAGACACACTGGTCAGACAGCAACTGCTGGCGGGACACTGTCCAGTCCCGGCAAAGCCCTATTCAGCGACCGCTGCAGGGTGTCGAAGAACACGGTCAGGTCAAATCCAGTTACCATCCTGGCTGTGTCGGACCGCCTCATAGCCTCCTGATGGTCGGTTGGTGTGTCGAGCTCCGCTGCAAGAGCCTCCTTCGCCGCGTCCCAGTCCATTTTCTGAGAGCCCCTTCCGGTTGTATCCAGGGCCGCCTCCCCCGGCCTCTTAGGAGTGACTTCAGCGCCGCCAACTTTCCCCGGTCGGTGTCCAGTCCAGCAGCCTCCGCAATCTCCTCCAAGTCCTCCAGAAAGGTCCGCATATCCCTATCCTCAAAGGGTTGTGGCTGTGATATCCTTATCCTTATCCTGGTCACGACACCAAATGACAGGAAGAAGGCCTTCGCTGTGGACTTATTTATGAAAACACCAACCGAACAGTTATAGACTATTGGACAAGGAAGCCAAGCTCTAATATGTACCTTGTTTATAAAAACTGAGTATCCGTCTTCTGGAACGCGTCTTTCTGAACTTTCCTGAATATTCATTACCTATCACTCGAATGTAAACGCATGCTGCAAAAAGATTCCACAAATTCCGTAATAAACCCCACTTTCCAACAGACGCGAAGCGGATTCGCGGGAAAGCACTACTCGCACGCCTCATCAGTAGTATCCACCTGGTAGCTCGAAGTGCGTTCATTGGTAGTTGATCGGTTAGCTGTTGATTTGTTGACTGAGCTTATCAATTAGTTTGCAGAGGTTACATGACAAATAGAGGTACGCGAATACTACATATGTAAGCCGGCGCATGACAACCACCTGCGTCGCCAGCAAAACAGGGGACATGCACCAGAAATTCAGCACAAAATGTCGATTTACTTAGCAACGCTCTCAACATATTTCACTAAACACTTAACCAGGGACTTCTGCGAAATACCGCAGAGTCGCAGCGGAATAACCCATGGATACTTATCAACGCGGTTATTATGGTGCGATTTTCACTTCAGGTGTACAGATAGAGCATACGCCAATCTTTTGTCTTAAAGGTGGTTCTTAAGATCTCTGTTCGCTTACCGTGAGCTACCAGTTGTGCTGAGTGTGATGCCCTGGTCCCCTGTGTTTTTGTTCTTGTGATGTCGGAACTTTAATGTGCATTTTATGCCCTTTGTAGGTGGAAGGCTGCCTGCCGAGACAACGAAGAGCGATACGTGGCTTCATACGTGATCCTGAAAGAAACATACGACAAATTCTGCAAGGATATTCCGTAATTTTGTAACCTATTGACGCTTGTGTGTTGTCTATCAAAATGTTTATTTTGAATCAACGTTTATTCGGATAGTTATTTGAAAGATGCCACATTCCCCACTTTGGTTGAGTTTTACCATTTATTCAGACTGGCGTATTAGTTTGGTTAAACTCTGATAAATAAATAAATAAATAAATCGTTCAGCTGTAGCGCCCTTTCGGTGCCTAACTGCCATGCCACCCGAAGGAAGCACGAGGGCTGGGATACTGTCAGGTTGCCCAAGCCTAGACAGGGGAAGTCGAGTGGCGGAGGTCGGGTTCGAACCACGGACCTTCCGGTCAGTAAATTCGCGCTCTAACCACTTGAGCCAACTCTGATAACAATGGAAAAAAGGCAATTTCCCGTACGCAGACCGTGTGACATCACTTTGCGTTAAGTACACTTTTCTGCTGAATTCGGTCGCCTCAGTCTTTTGTGCCGATTGTACCAAAGTGCTGCTGAGATAATCATTCTAAAGGATTAGATTAGACTATGTTAGCACGATGTTTGTCTGTTGAGCATGGAATTTGATGCGAAATTTTGCAACCCACCTGCCGACTGAAAATAGAGTAATCAGGCTGTAATGGGTTCCCAGAAAAAATAATGTTGCCACGATTACACTCTACCCACAATCTCACTGAATGTTTTCGACAACCCACTATCAGTGATGAAACGTTAGCAATCCAGCCGCCAAGCTTGGCGAGCGGACCAAAAAACAAGCAGCGTACCCGAATCACCTCTACTCCGAAACATCGCCATCTTGCATGTTACGCATGTCATCGAAGTTGATCTGCTTTCTTTCAGCTAATGCATAGGGTGCTCATGTATTGAGTGTGAAGCGAGTGACAATTCGTACACCGTCTCAGGGGGCTAATAAGGTCTGTAGTAACAGTTTTGTCTGAAAGTTAGAATACCAAACAAAACATAAAAACACGATAGGTATCCAGCGGATTTCGCCGAACCTACCCCAGATGCACCGCACAGAGTGATTGAAGCGATCGGCACGGTGCTGATTAAGTATCCGTAGTACATGTTTAGAAGTATTCGTTGCGCAGTCACCGGCTTCAAGATCTGCACCTAATTCCAAATGAATGGGCGAGCTTGATAGTCTTGAGTGTAATTTGTCTTTTTAATTAATTGGCATCTGCATTAATGATCTTCAGGTTAATTTGTAACCGTTGCGCCTGTATAGTAGTAGACCTCCATCACGACCTGAGGCTTTCTTGCCTGCCTTAACAGCCGACTCCATTGTCCGATTTTCCAAGTTCATAATTACTCGAACTTACTATAGTTATAGTCCCCATTTACATACCCATCAAATGTAGATCTGGTTCTTATCAAAAACTAAATTACTGCCTTGTGCAACATGGCATGTACTAACCGAAGACTTCAACACGTAAGTTCATCAGAGATACATCGCAATGATACGTTCAGTTTAGATGTGAGACATAATGATAATGGTGGCCACCTATGATTTGTGCGAACGACTAGGTCTTCCTTAGTAATACGGGTGTTAGGCGCAGTTAATGCCGTTATGGAACATGTAGTCCCCCAACTTCCGAACACTTGTGGAGCCGAAATGATCGCATGGCCATCGGTTTTTCAACTGCTAATTATTCTGGATTGCACAGATTGACCCAGATCCTGCTCTCCAGCGATGTAGATCTTCATTTTCATCATTCAATACGCATTGATCGTGACTAGACCGAAATAACCACAACTACACACAACGTTGGAAACTCTACATATAGTGTTCCAAATGCATACATGGAAATCGCTTATCTCAGAATTGTCATCGTCACTTTATGTGAGGTGCTGTATCTTATCGGTTTTACGGCAGAATTTAGCTAGCCCAATGAAAGCTATGTATTGGCAGGTTTGGTGAAATCAGGAGGGTGTCTTGTAGAGTCTAGAATACACAGGAGCTGTCAGTCAAAACGCTGAACGAAATCCTTTCGAAGATTTGTTTGTGAGTACACCAAAGTTGTTGAAAATATATGTTATAAAATCTGAATCCAGATGGGTGGGTATCAGGAAGGTCAGATTCCTGAAATCAACTTCTGAACGCCCGGAACCTACTGCTCCACCAAAAGCTCAACTGGAAAGCCGGCAAGCATCCAGGCCAGTCAATCATTCGATCAATTCAGTAAAACCTGATGAGTGTTCTCTGCGCCACAGAAGCACGACCGAATGTGATCAGCGTTCAGGCTTTTCACAGAGGCACGATCGATGTTGATGGGTGATCACTAACGCCTATCAGACAGCCTGGATCAATGTCAGAAAGTCCCCTTTAAATAGCGTGGGGCCGTTGTAACTTTTGCACTCGCACTCGCACGCACTCACTCGCTTGTTCGGAATATAGCTGTTATGTTCCCTTCTGTGAGTCTTTTCTCTCCGACACTAGGCACTGGAGCGGGTCAGCAGCAGATACCACAGATTGACGAATCAGTAGATATAACAGTGGGCAAAATATTTACAACAGGTCTCTGCCTCTGTACTGCGCCGTTTATGCGACCCATCCGTTCTCAGTTTGCAGCCCACTCCTCAAATAAATAAGTCCTAAAATGCCTTTCTACTTTTGAAAGCCACCGGTTCACCAGAATAAATGAGCTCGTACCGGCGGTTTTTTGGTGTTAAGCCTTGAGCAGGTTCTACATTTCTACTGTTCCCAACCTAAATTCCATGTTTTTATTTGTGCCCAACCTGTTCGTATGTGCAATGGCTAACAGACGCGCCAATAAAATTTAATATTTGGGCTGTGGCAAATTTCGATCCCTATCTATCTAAACAAATATTAACAAGATAGACAAGTCAAACTGGGTACTCCCTGTGAAGTGTATTCAATTGTGGAATTCAGCTAAGTGTCCCGTTCAAACCAAATTTTTAAGAAATGAATGTTTGGCGACATGCCTCAGATGCGAGGCAACGGAAGCTGAGGGATTATACAGCCGGCAAAACCGGTTATGGGCTGCCGAAGACTTATCACTTATCTTATGTGCTTTGTTCGGTGAGGAAACCAACAGTGATATCTCTAGTATCTCAGAAACTTTGAGAGGGAGCGGCTTTTTAGCAGCACATTCAGTTTGTGAGATTCTACTGGGATTTATTTGAACTTCCCAATGAAATTAAACTAGTTTGTATTCGGTTGACCCTGGTAGCGCGACGATACCAGGCGAGCAACAGCATGACCTGACCCATCGGCTTCTGGTCAGTCTGAGTAAGTAGTGCGTTTGTGGAGGACTGCTGGCCTTCGGGCCGGTCCGTGCTCCATCTAGACAAAGTTTAGCAGGTTTGTGAAGCATTTTTATCCGTAGACATCCCAGTGGTTGTAATCTGGTGAGCCTGCGTTGGATTACGTACATAGTTGCACGCTCCATAGATGACTTGAAAGTCACCAATTTTGTTTATTAGATCTGTTAGGGTTTGTAAATAGGCACTGGAACTATTTTTTCCAGCTTTTCAACTAGACAGCAATGTTCCCTTATCCGTTGCTGAGATGCTGGATACACGTCGGACATATCCCGCTGCTCAGCAACAATGAATAAAGTAGTATGTTTTCAACGGGTAGTGGTATACAGTCTGTAAGTTATACTACCCCATGGCTGGACCATTGGACTGGGAGTGGAATATCTCCGCTGATATGGTTCTACGTAGAGTCCTGAATAGCTGGAAGTTCACCAAGTTTATCATTGTGTTCCATCCTTATAACGGACTGAGATGGATCATTTTCTTTCCTAAAGTACTTACCCGTGGGCTCGCTGGTTATCCAAGCATAAGTTTGCTAATAAATCTTCCAGGAAATCCGTTCTGAAACAATAACATGCTAGCTATGGTCATTGCTTCCTCTTCAGTCGCTTCTTCTGTACATGTTTTCTTGTTGTGTTTGCATGGTATCGAACAAGGTTCCTTTTTTGCTTGAAGTTATTTTACTGTTCGTACTAAGTGAGTTTCCCGTCTTAGAGGCAACCTGTCGCTTGTTAATACGGATATCGAGAAATGAAAGTGTTTCAGTAGTTCCTACTTCGAAGGTCCTCTTGTTCAACAGATAAGTTTGAGAAATTGTAGTGTCCGTCTGACTTCAGACCGTGAACATATCTATTTCTGTTCGGGAGTCCGAATCTCACTGAGTTCTCGTTGAAAAGACGAATATGTCAATAGAAATGCTCATCCGAACAACCAACGATCGGTCAAAATAGGGCTGGTCTAGTAAACCATATATCAGCCAACACTGGCGCAACACCCACGGATTTCTACTCAGTGCGCTGATGATGTCGCTTCGAATGGTGATGAGACATTTGCAACAAATGGCACGGTTCAGCGGGTAAATAGCAACCATCAGTGCAGATTGAGCTACCGTTATTCTCTTCAATTGCAAACCTAACCCGACATGTTACAGTAAGTGAATAAACCATCAGCGAGTATTTACCACTTTATTATGAAGACTAAGATTCGGCTTGTGCGGCTCGACTAAATCCATAACCGCAACACTACAGGAAAATGGGAATATCCGAGAAATACAATGTACGGAACGTTTCACGATGTACCAGTTATTTCCAGATAAAGCCTCCAGTGATTCATTGCGCTCCCAACAGCACCTAGGACATAAAAAGTGTAACGTTACACGAAACGATGCGCGTAATATTTGGAAACCGCACATATTGTTTGGAAAGATATTAGCGAGACCTGATTCATTTAGGTAAACGACCAAATAAAGGCCGCTCACTTGTTTTAAAGCAGGGAAGATGGCACACAATCTATGTGTGGGTTAATATCTCCCCATAGTCCCCGGGAAGATCCCTGTCCCTACGCGCCGCCAATCTATGAGTTAGTAATGTCAGTGTAGCAATAACTGAGGTATATTAGTGACCGCCATGCTCCGAGTGTCTTGCATTACCAAAACGGCCTTTGAAGTTGGAAGCCATTTTGCTTGAAAACAGGGCTTCAACATTCACGGGTTGTTTCTGAAAACCCCACCAGGAGTACCCAAATGCCAGAAAACTGTTGCCCATGTCAGGGTTAAGCGAATCTGATGTTAATCTCGGATGCAGAAAACATCATGTTTACCACTAAATCAAATGAAAATTCATAAATGATGAAACCTCAAGAAGACTGCTTTGGAGTGCTTTGGAGTACAGCAAGTTATGGGAAAGATAGAGAACGAAATAAGTTACGTCAGGATTTGAGATCTACATGTGAGAATAATGGTAACTGTCATGGCACGGGTACCCGAAATATGGTATTCATGTAGGTCATTCTAAAACGTCTCGCAAAATATGCATATTTGCAACCAAGATGTAAAAGACCCACATGTGGTACTATTTTGCAACACCTAGTTATCTATTTCGTTAGCGAGATTGGGATACAAGATTAGGTCCAATGCATATTAAGGATTCATCTGAATTGCAAGCGTTTCATTTACCACCTGTATACACTTCTGTTGGTTGTATCTGGGGCGGACATAGCAGTGTGTTGCGTTCGCGTGCACAACTGCACATCCTGTACATTAAACATTGTCTAATTACTGAGTGGCAACCTGTTACCCACCGTTTGACCAATTTTTTTTATCAGAAATGCGGGAAAGTTATTTGCAGCGCGCAATCAGTGCGTAAACCAACACAGATTGCTTGCGTCTGCAGTCAATTGGCCAACATTATCGTCATCATTAACAACTTTGTGAGACTGCTCCACAAACAATGCCAGAATAACCTCCGTCAGGAGACTATCAATGGGTATCCAGTCAAACAAGGACCTTCCGGTAGGTCGTATGGGACGATGCCAATGGCTGCATATCCTGCCTGCAGCAGCCTCTGAATCGCCAGAGGTGCACAGCCGGAAGCAAGTGGAGAGTGATAAGGCGGTTAGATTGCATCCTGAATTCGCGTTTCCAATAAACAGCAGACATCAATGCCAAGCGAGTCCAGTGTGAGAGCAAGGGCAAATTGTTGACCTGGTTGCTTCGGACTACGGATATTAAAGGCGATTAGCGAGACTGTGCGTCGAGGCTTGAATATTGATTTCGAGATGCCTAAGGATTTCGGCTCCAGATGACGCGCAAATGTTGCTTACATAACTGGAGCAGGACGAACAGAGTCACCAGTCCTAAGCGCTTGGCCTATAAGGAGAGAATTATTGATAGGGCGGGGAGAACGGGAAGAAAAGTATGTAGCAGTAGCATGTTTTCGCTTACCCGCCCTGCTGTATGTAGCAATTAAGGCGACCACGCGATGGCCGATGTGGCATGAGTTTATTTGTGTATATGGAATTCATGTTGTACATGAGCTGAGTTATTGTCAGGGCGCCCACCTAGACAGGAGGGTGATTAGGGTCCCCAACCAAAGCCTGACCACAAAGCAGCGGTCTTTGGTGAGCAATTCAGTGCCTGCAACATGCTGCAGTGCAACTGGATCATCTAATAACTGTCCAAATCTGGTTCAAAACCTCCAAGTATTTCACTGTGTGTTGTAGAAGATCAACGCAAACTAATGTCATCCCGTCACCAAGCTTCATTTGTTTTAGTCGGGAATACAGATAAACAAAGGCCGCCAAACACAAGCTCTTAAAGAACCAATCAAGAATCGAACTAATCACATTCATGTGAATTAGAACAGCCAACGCAAGGTTCTGAATGGCGCCAGGAAGGCTGTTTTATACTAAGAAAAACGCAATGTTTTTGTGCAATAAAATGAGAGTTTCAAGGGGCAAACCGAACCCTTTTTTGATCGACTTGTGAGGTCACCGCACTGTGTTGCTCACCAACCCTCCCACTTTCTGCTCCTGAGCAACGTTTTCTTGCCACCTGTGCGTTACAGGATCTAGAAGATTCTTCACCCAAAGAGAGCGAACGCCAGATCAGGTTTTATCAGCCGACCAACCGAGGGATGATTGAGCTGTATCCTGACATCCCTAATTTCCCTCAGCAACGTTTACTGGAATATGTAGAAATATCTGTTTGGGGTTCATGTTTTTTCGGAGAGAACCACATTTCTATGAGAAATGGCAACAGCGCTTTTCACCTCTTTCTGAGTTTACGCCCGTATCTCCAAGTATTGCGATGTGAACTAAATACCGGGTATAGAAGTGGTAAGGATGTGTTAAGTATTTTCTCGAGCTGAAACCTGTCAATGTATAGTCATCATTCAACAAGAATTATTCACAGAAGTGTTTTGGACCTCAAGTAGACTGTCCAACCCCGAAATCTCATAACCTCCTGCTTACCCACCTAAACAAACCACCGAAAATTGCCTATAACATTCAGTGGCAACCTTCAACTCAATTGTTATGTGGCAGTTAGGCACCAGCATGTGTTGTTGCTTTCGGTGATCATTATAATGATGACAACGATGAAAATCTTCATAAACCATGAGATAGATCTCAAAAACCACAGAAGCGTTGCCCAGCAACAAACGTAATGGTGGCTTGAGCTACCTCACCGGGACGCGATGATGTACCGGCATACCTCCATCTCGAATAATATTTATTGGGGGTCACTTATCTAGTTTAAAGATGAAAGTTGGATATCTAATGAATATGGCTTTGGAAAGTTTTTATTTAACCAAAAATGCCTGTGTCCTATCATGTCGAAATTAATGCTGTGGACCTATCAGCAGATGCACGCTTTTGGCGGTAACAAGCAATATTTATTTAACCTTCCTTTGTCGTACCAGGAGCAAACTGGTAGGAGCCAGAGTTTGGTGTAGGAGTCGCAAATCTGGCGACGGTTACACGGCACGAAACGGTTGATTAATTGTCACAATACACAAAGGGAATTTTGCGGTAAGACTTGGTTTTGCAGCACCACTATAGCTTCGAAAACAACTGATTAGTTTGTGGAGTATTCAGTGAACGTTTGTAGCGTTGACACAAGTGATTGACGTCAGGTTTAGTGTTTTGCTGTCCATCTTTTTACGGAGGGTAGAGAACGGGTAATCCCTAGATATTTGCAGAAAAGCTCATTTTGGACTTCTCAGTCGGTTAACGATTTCATGTCGACCAGCTGGTTTCGAGTAGGACATTTTCATGCGCATTTCTGTCCGCAGCATAGTTTTTCTGCTACTTCTTTCTGTTTTCGATAGGTACATATTTAGGGACATAATAAGTAAATTCCCTATTTTAATGTTACCGCTGCCTTCTGTGGTCAATTTTGTTAATTCATTGAGTGTTTTCTACGTGGCGGTGTATTACAATATAGGTGATTCGGGTGCTTGATCTGGTTATTGCCCAGGTGACAGTTGATTCTTTTGGCTAGGTCGGCGATCAAGTGTTTCGTAATCAGACGATGAGAAACACCTATCCACCCAGTGACCATGTCTACCCGTACAGTGATGAAATGCCTGCTAGCGAATTGCTAACCTGCCACCAGATTCGCACTTGAAATTTTTGACACACACACGCACTTAATTTATCGGCTATTTTTAGTTCAGGTCTTTAGTAGATAAGCCCATATAATCAATCCCCTTTGCTTGATTTCGCTGTCCGTTTTCACATTCATTCACAATACCCGATAGCTTGTTTAGCAAAGACCTAGTTAGGTGACCTGTATATTCAGTGGTGGTCGACGCCTTCTTGATGTAAAGAAACGGCTGCCATTTCAGTTCGATAAACTTTTGGTTTTGGTGGAAACGTGAACATTCACTGGCCTCTGATGTGTAGGAAACAGAATGTTTACAATAAAAATAGCATTGAATCTACCGCACTTCTGCGATGCTCAATTTGGTGTTATTAAGTGAAAAATTCGACAGAGTTCTCACTGACAACATGCTGGGTATGTTCGCATACGGCAAAGATGGTCCTCCATAAAGGGGTCTGGGTTGTTTTTTTTCAAGAGTTATAAGGGACTCTCACAGTGTTGCTCCACAGATTGAAGCTTTCTGTCGTATTACTGTCGAGAAGATAGATGCACGTTTGGTATTCTGCGCCCATATGTTTCGTAAGTTATTTGTATTCTGGAAGGAATGTCACCGTCAACCAACTGGTCTTTCAATGTGTTTGTTGTTCCGGGAGAATAAATGAGGTCAGTGTTTTATCAAATATAGCTATCTGTCTAAATGCGTTAGAAACAACCTTACGAATAAAACCACTGCCCTGGAACCTGTGTGAAATATTTTTACTCTGACTGTATCTTTTCATGCTTCACTTTTCAACTTTTCACCAGCTTCCACTGTTCACAGGGCTAAATATCGAATTTGGTTGAGTTAGTGGCCCCTGTGGTGTTTTAGGAGGAAACTCTCTTTTTGCAAATATCGTCAAAAATATCCACCAGTTATTCCTTTATTAACCAACCTTACCCTACTAAACTGATTAAAAAGTACCACTGCGTCAAACCAGTTCGGTGTTCATCTGCGCCTTTCAAGTTGAATTTAAAGGGTTGAATTAGGATTGAGCACTTGTCTTGAAGCGACAAATACCCAAAACTCGCAGATATCTCATGGGGGTTCTCCGCATGGCGAAATATGATATCAAACTCTGAGTCCTTGGGGAGACCATGGTACAACTCTAGATTTAACGTTTCCAATGGCTAATGGTTCTGTCTTTCCATCGGTTACGCATCACTTCGTACTGGTGACTACCTGGACTTACGGTGAAGCTCGTGCTGTGATGAGCCAACTATTCAATGGATATTGATGTTTCAGAGGTGTGACTTCAGCCATCCAAGGTAAGGTGATGAAGATCTCGCTTTTGCAAACAAAGGTTTGGGCTGTGCTAGAGTATGACTATGGCCTAAGCCACCATTAGCATAGGCTGATGGACGGCTTCCCATCCGTACACACACACACACACGGTCAAGGACACTGGGTTGACCTGGTGGTGTCAGCTAGGTGAGCTGTGGTTGTTCTACTAATCTGTTTGGTCACCCCATTTCTGATCGAAACTACTTTGTGCTCAGGCATTCGTTGTGATGGGTGCCTGGCGGAACCATCCGGTTGGTTGCGTCACATTCATAACCGAGTGAACACATCAACATAGGACAGTCATGGACCGATAGTTTGTTTCGAGGTTTGTGGTGAAAGTGGTTAGTCAGTCGTACGACGTTGGTCGTTCTTTGATGGGCGTTCACAGTCGACCGGTAATCCAATGCCAAGTTGTCCCTGAATGGTAATCATATGAATGGAGATTTCTGTAACATTTGCAGAGGGGGTAACATGATCGTACTGAGTGCGTCCAAATATATGTGGTTATAACTTTCCGGATAGCCACTTCCAACCAGAGTCTAAGAGGAGGACTGAAGTTCTTAGACTATTTTGACACATCAGCTGGCTTTCTATGTCCTATATGCCAGACTTCTATCAAAGCGACTTTTGTACTTCCAGTTGGCAAGATTTCGTGGCTCCGCTTTGTCCTCGTCTTCCCATGTTAGGTCAGTGTTGCCTGCGTAATCCAGATCTATAAGGTTCTCATCGGAAGCCATTTGCACACCGGAGGTGTGAAGACTCTCTAGAACTCGTCCAATTAGTTCATCAGTGTCGGAATTCAACAAAGTGGAGAGAGCGCATATCCATTCTAGTACCAACCGTTTGTAGGGATATATCGTAGCGACTGAAACATGAGGCGGTCTGGTGCAGCACATTCAGTTGCCTGAGAACATCATAAACGAGAGATTCAGCTGGGTTCCAGGTGAGTCTCTCGAAAGAACCAAATTAGTTTGCAAATGAGTGTATATTCGCTAATTTCGTGCAATATGGTTTCAAGTAGAACATAAGGTTGACGGAAACCCGGGGACTGCGCCTACCCCATGAGCCCCAAAAACGGCGAAACCGGTCGTGGGCTGTCGATGGATTTTCAGCAACCTTATGAGTAGTACATTACAAAGATATTCGTTTGTATGGATGTTTTCAGTGGGGTACCCATACAGCCTCACATAACCAGATGTATTTGAATATAAGACCTGTTGAGCAAGCGTGGTTAGAACTGGCTGACCGGCAAAATCGAACGCATTCAGTAGGTCGTGGAAAACCGAGAATGTGGGTCACTAGAAACTATGGCACTGCCCGAACACCGCATAGAGTGTAAACATGTTGATGCTCCCTTTACCTCGCTTCTGCACACGGGTTAAGGTTTCCCGCACCGCCTCGAGCGGACACTGAATCAATGGCGCCAGAAGCCCTGGTACAATGGGGGTCAAACTGTCATCCCTCTAACTACCCTTTTCGGAGACAGGAACTGTTACCGACCCATCCCAGTGTCCCGGAACAGTCTCCAGAAAAGAAGCAGATAAGTTAGGCATTGATAGAAGAATTCATTGCCGTCCTTAAACACATCTGGCGGGAGGTTGTTGGGGCCAGGAGCCTGGTGACGCTTGAGGAATGATATACGTACATCTAGGTTAAATGGGTTTCATACTCACAGTTTGTCTCGTTAAAAGGACGACAGTGCGGATAGGAGTTATCTGGTGATCGAATGAATTTTTGCTCAGGTTGTTCTGCCCAGCGGTCCCGAACTTTATCCTTCCTGGATCTCATAATGCCAATGTGATTAGTGATGGCTGCACTCCAAATAGGCTTCCCGAGCACCTATGTAGGAGTCAAGTGGAACAACCCCAGGACAGTTCCAGCATTATCTGCTTCTCTCGTTTTTTCGACCGGGATCCACCAAGCTTCCGCGTGTGTGCGGGCACTCATTATGACTTGGGGTCGGAGGATGTGTCAAGGTCGATTACTTTTTTTAGAGAGAATCGGCCATCAGGTTTTTAACGAATCTATCGTCCTATTAGAAATCCAGTTCTTGAGAGAGCTTGACTGAGTTGGTTCACATAATTTCCAGAATCTAATACGGCTTTAACCATCTTTGTATAGTGGTTGTCAACATCCAAAATCGGACCACCCGGTAGATGGTGGGGTCCTGACAAGTTTGCTTATCTCGGTCCACCTGATTCCCAAAACGCAAGAAAGGTTCGCACATTTTGCGCACACCTCGGGGTAGTTAAAGGCAACAATGGACTGGAGCCCCAGGCTAGATTGAACACCGTACTGGGCACGGAAAATCTGGACAATTATCAGGAGAATAACTAGCACTTCACTTGGTATAGGGGGCAAATATCGATCTCCTTCAGGTACCATTCCGCTCAAATCAGTCAGCACCACAACACCTGAGTCAAACGACGTCAATCAGACACTCTTTATGCTGCATAAAATGTTAGTGAACTACCATCCGAATATCATGAGATAAAACATTGGTATTTATACGAACACCCATAACATTTAAACCTCATTTGGAGGAATAAAAACTTCATGTCAGTTGGCTGGAGTTCAACCTCCGGCACGGCTAAGTGAATGCACTGCTGATAAGCCCCAATAAGAGCAAACCTCCGATCCAGTGCTTACTCCTGCGGTGTAGACACATCAGAATGATTGCGCCAGGAGAGGAGGACAACTGTTGAAACGGGTAATATGAGCGTGAATGATAAAGTAGCTGCACATCAACACCAGCCTTCAGAACGAGGATGGGGATTATCGGAAGACTGGTTTAGTTAAGTTTATCTACCTGGTCTTGAGACTGCAGTGTGTAGTCAAACAATTTTGAATAAAAGCTTTTCAGTTACTCACAAGTTGATGTTCAAGCAGAGCATTAAATTGACGGAAACTCAAAGAATTCGCTCATCTAATTCGCGTCAAGTGGAGCAAATTGTGAGTGAGCCGTCCAAGAGTTTTCAGATCAGTATCTTCCGAACTGAACGATATTTCTTTAGATGGACATTTCCGATAGAACTTTCAAGAAAAAGCCAAACTGAAACCAAGGACGAACAATTCACTTGATTCCAAGGTAGTCCCCTGCGTGTTAACTTATTAGCAGACATTGTCTCATCCCGCTCTCGAAGTTGCAGTTTATGTATTTATGTTCTAATCCTCCAGATACATTCGTAATGTTACGGCATTCAAAAAAATTATACCTAGGGGCCATACTTGAGTCATTTTTTTTTTACATAAAAGGCACTGAGCTCTCTAATTAAACGAGAATGTTCACTTTCGTTTAGTACGGTGATAAGATCTATCCGCATCAGTTTCCAATTGGATATCTAAAAGGCTAAACCGGGAACCCAAATCTATCGCCCCGTATTTTGGCAATAATATTTTAACGTTATGGACGAATTCGATTTTAACTGAGATAATCTGATCTACATTTAAGCGTCATCGCTAGTTATTTAGGTACGCTTATCCGTACGCCGTTTCCAGCATGGGTGACCGATGTGACAACCACTGTCCCGCGCATTCCTACCTGTCTCGATAACATCATAAGACTGCAATAGATAGTGATGCTTGTATAGCCGATTGAACGTTCTAGTCCTACGTGGAGTGCTTCGAGAAGGCCTGAGGCCGTGAATTACTTCGATAAATCAGATACTGGCGGGCCAACAAACCGGATCTTGCGGCTGATCCAGTCAGGATCAACTAACTCTGAAAACAAGCATAGGCGGACTGGTAGAACTACGCGCTACCTGATACCGCCAGAAGTAACTCATAAGCGCCTCCGCATTGCGGGCCCACAGAAGTCACTTGGATGACATCTGAACAGGGTCTTGGGCACTAGTTGCTGCAGCTCTCAAAAACTAGTCAGCAGGCAATACTAATGGCCTATCAAGAGAAAACTAGAGCGTCGATGACTGATAGAGACTCCTCACGGCACACTAGACAATGTGGATTCAAATAGCTTCGTGTGCCTTATCTACACGGGATGTCGTGACCAGTGTGCACAAAAGATCTGCAAGGACGAATTCGGGTATGATTTTTTAAGAAAGCCGCACTCCTCCCCAAGCATATCAGTGAATTATGTCGAATGAAACACAATAAGTCATTTTTAAAAACGTAGGATAAACTGTAAATGCCAGCATAGTAACAACACACGTTTTGGGACGGCAATACATCTCTGTTGGTCAACCTACAAATTCGTCCCATAATATAAATCCGCTGAACACAAGGCAAGAAGTTTTATTTCAGAGGCTGTATGGTGTAGGCCGTTTCCTTGTGTTGCGAATAAATTCTCAAACTTCATAATTTAGGCCCTAAAGTTAATGGCGGAAGCACCGTACGATGCTCGGGCTTAATTAATTTCTCCACACTCAACCGACCAAAATAATTAGAAACGATCGAATGACACAGTATATCGACATAGATGTGCACAAACCAGATTCGCCTGTTGACTTCCTGTCTGTTGGTTTTTACAGCTTGTTTTGAAGACTAGTGTATTTTGTCTGGGAGCCTTTAGTAAAACCAGGCTAATGTGCTGAACGCATTTCCCTTGGTGAGTTCCAGAAGGATCGATACGAAAATTCACTTCATCTGACAAACGCTCACCAGATCTTTAACCAGTGTCGTAATCAATTTGTCAGTAGCTTCCCATTTTTAGACTTTTCACCATTTGGCTGTTAACCAGAATCACACGACATCGCGCGAAAATAGACGTGGCTGTATAAATACCTTACCGAAAACCAAAAAACAGTAACCCAAGATTCATAACTAACTCCGATAACTTCCGTAATCGCTCATACCAGCCTCAGACTGTGGGCTAACACGGTTTCCGATGCCATTCTGACTCAAGCGCGCATTACTTGTTTTAACAGATAAGGGGTGGCAAATATCACTCTAATGTATAATCGGATAATCAGTAAGAGGGCTTCATCAAAAGAGGGCTTCATTGCAATTCGGCTGAGCATAGATGTTTCGATGTAACTTATGCCTGCTTGTCTATGAATGCGTATTGAAGGTCAGTATCCACATTGAAGACTGCATAGTTTAAAACATACCCCAGGATAAATTCCTTCATCCATTGTGTACTCTCGCGTCTTAACGCCCAGTTTCTCGATAATAGCTTCCGTACGTGTACCCTGTATTCGCAATTGTTGGTCCATCACAAGAATACTAGAAAAATAAACGATTGATGAGAGGGTTAAAGAAAGCTTTATGAAAACGCACTATGAAAGCTCAGTTTGTCAAAGGAAACGGAACAAAACGAACACATCAGTTATTTGTAAATACCAAATTCCATCAAAGTCCATTAAATGGACCATTCTACAGTGAATTACCATCATAGTTCCGTTAATGAACATTTCTAAAACGCAGATGTTCGCTTACTACGCCAGTATTTTTCCTGAATCAAAGGATAATCGTTGTCATAATATGGAAGCATGACGTCACATTTTATGGATGTAAAGCGCTTTCTTGTTTTTCTCTTCGAAAGCGAGAACAATGCCGCCTGCATATCCCAGGCTCGCAAGAATTTTGCCAGAAGTTATCTGAACACCAGCGATTTAAGGAACTTCCAGCGTTCGTCTCATTTTCACGTCCAACAAGAATGGACGGAGTTGGAATCCTTGCCGGACATCATTTTATCACACAAGCTTGTAGAGTGCTCCCCGGGTGCTATCACACGCGGATGCCACCAAACAAACTGCACAGAAACTACTATTAGCAGGCATCCAGTCAGGCAGGGACTCTTCCGCCCGGTGATTTAGGACGATGTCGAGTCCTGCACATCCTGTTACAATGGCCTCTGGATCGCCAGGGTTGTGTAGCCGGTATCCCGAGTGAAGAGTGATAGGGCGGTCAGCATGACCACTGAGCTTGCACATTAAATTCTTGTTTCCGATACACAGTACACATCAATGTCAAGCGAGTCCAGTATGAAAGCAAGAAAAGCTTGTAATCCTACATGATTCATAGTGCGAACGTTTAAAGCAACCAGATAGACCGGGCGTCGAGGCTAGACTATTGATTTTGAGACGCCCAAGGCTGTCAGTGTTGGCTGACGCGCAGATGTTACGGCCAAAACGGATGCTAGATGAACGGGTTCTACGGTGCTATTGGATAGGCCTACAGGGAATTAATAATGATGTGAGTGGATGAGGATGGGAAAGTAGGTGGATGAAGAAAGGAGGCGTCAGGAGTAGCCTGTTGTCGCTTACCCACCATGGTGCATGCAGCAAGTGAGGTGACCCGGCAGATGGCACCACGCGACGTCCGATTTGGTATGACAATAATGTTAATTGCAGGTATCGGTACTTGACTTGAGCTGGAATACTGTCAAGGTATTCAGACCTATGTAGGGGTCCTCAACCAAAACCTCCGGCTTAAAATCCTGATCATGCCAGGGCATTACACTTTTCTAGAGAATAACTGGCCACACGTTCCAAACCCAAACCTGGGGAACTGGGAGACTGTCCTGCTGGCTAACCTGATATAAGGGACTCTGCCCCTATCGCCCGGCCACTATAGCTTAGTGTATTACGGAAGCGCACAAGCTGTCACTCCATGGTAAGATCCAGTCCATAATTGGTTTATCTTCATTCACCAGAATTTCCTCAGTGTTTCCCCTAGTTAACCATGCGATCATCAGACATCATCGACATTTCGATAGTTTCAACCTGTTAACAAAATAGGCGGTTTCAAAAGCATAACATTTTGGATTGAAAGAAATGTTTAAGTGTACGGCTTGATACTAGGAAATTCACATTACAGCTACAAAAATGAAAAATTCCAACGCATGAATATGCACGAACGCCACTTGTTATGCCTACAGTTCATCGGTTGGCTTGGACTAAGAAAACCTATCCAGGATGATGACGACCAAAAGAGTTTCTCTTCTAGTTTAGAAGAGACATGTCACTTGTATGGTTGTAGGTAAGCGTGCGTGGCCAGAGTGCAGACGGTCTGAGTGCTTGACCAAGAATACTCGATGTTGCCCATACTGGAAATCTGGGATTTCCGCACCATGATATGTGTCCTTCCATGTTCGACAACAGAAACAGAAGCATTTAGCTTGACTGCATGACAGATCCTTTTCAATATTTACATCACAAATTCGTGCAATACGTTTGATAAGGTTTTACCTGGACACATGCTTGACAGAATGTCCTCCTTCAGCTTTGCACAAAGTTGACTGCAACATCTTCAAAAGCAGTATTTGTAGGGAGGTATAAGACGAGATTTGCGAACATGGATGTCTGGGACGCAACGCGGCCAAATCTTAAATAACTCCCCAGTTGAACAGACAAGATCGTAGGGTTAGTAGCGCTGAATGCGTGGAGTTCATGTTGGGTAAAGTATACAGTTACTGCGAGCTAAGTTATATATCGAGACAATATACGTGAGCCGTGTGGGGGAATCTGAGAAGAAAAGACGAACTTGTTAACGAAAGCTCGTGGCAGTTCACCAAGTCTGTAAAGAACCCGGATAAAGCTACCGGTCCTGTGGAACACACCAACCAAAATAATAAAATATAACAATGGACGAACGTGAAATGACCGGATCCACAATATGATAACGGTTGTTATTAGCATCCAATAAAAATGATAATAGCAGACCAATGCACACACATACATAAATGCATGCATATATTCGTGCATACACGCATACAATATTGTTCATCTATTTGTCTGGTTTCCACGAATGGCCGCAAGTTTAAGCATTCTTAAGAGTTGACAAAAAGTACACTCGGTGTGACTTATCAGCACCTGAACCTCATATACTTACAGACTCAGCGTGCTAGCACGCGTGCCGATTTATGCATTTACGTAGATACAGTTAAACGCAGACATGTTCACTGACAAACAAGCCGACGGTAGAAAACGAGTGAAATATCACAATTCAAGCAGTTATTGAAACACTGATTTCCTCAGTTTAATGCTTTTCGGGGTTTCATCGTTTTCATGAGTATTGCACGATTGCCACGTCGATGAAAATCGATGGGAATCCGAAACCTCTTTGATTGGCTGACAAAGGTATTACCAACTGGATAACATAGACTTGAGTTTTTGACACTCTATACGCCCTGATACGCGCCAGATTCATCCAGGGGGACCACATCTTATCTTCCAATAAGCACAAAAACACTTATCATTCGAATGTGGGACTAAGGTTGAAGTTTCTAGCTTATGTCGCAACAGAGCCAGGTAGGGTATTTCCGAATATAACGGTTTTAATGTGGTATTCACTGACAGGGGATTCGACTCGACGTTTCCCAGTGACACTAACGAATGAGGATTGACAACTTTTCCAACTTGAGGTGGCATACGCGTAATCGGCTGATACAGCTAGTTTTCCAAATTGAACAAAACGCCATTCGTTGCATTACCAATGGGGAGTAAAGAGACGGACGAAGAGGAACTAACAGTCAACTTAGTAAGTTTTGAGCTCACAGTAGTCACCACTGCTTTCCTTGCTATACAAAGTGCTCTTTACTGATAAGTCTCCCTCATGGGGGTAGCATAAACACAGTTAGCTTACGCACACCATACCGTGCATCGTGTTGCCCTAGAATGTACCATAGATGGGTGTGCAAACATTTTACGTGGGTCGGTTTATACAATCATCCGTTTAGCAATTTGATTTTGGCGGGAGATTCACATAGAACCCAGGTGATTCTCTCGTTTATGACTTTAAAAGAGTATTTTATCACAAGATCACTTCAACAGATTTTTGCCACACCGGTGGAAATAGTTAATGATCCACTGCTAACTACTGCCTGAACTAGTTGACATTAATATAGCCGATTCCAACTTACTGCGTCAGTATGTCTTTTATTTGATTGTGTAGTGCGAAGGTATCCACTGGCTGCTCTTCTCGCGCTTCTTCTGAACGGTTCTGTCAGTAGTATACCAGAGTATAATATAGCGCATTATACTATAGTGTAGCACAGTATGTTGTATTATGGTTTGTTATAGTATAGTATGTTATGGTACAGTAAGGTATAGTATAGTATAGCATATTATGGCACACTGTAGTGTATTTGGGTGTGGTGTAGTTTGGTACAGTGTGATATTGTATAGCATAGTATAGTGGCATATCGGTACAGTACGGTGTAGCATAGTATAGTGTAGCGTATAAAGTGTAGTATAGTATGGTACTATATGGTATTTCCAGGTAAATATCTGAGTTTGCGAATGATGACGGCTGAAAATTGTTGTGCTCCAGGTGGTAAAATGTCAATAGCAAACAAATATAACTGTTTTTCGAAAAGACATTTTCGTTAACTTACAAACAGGTTTCTGAAGACTTCCAATGTCACTCCCTCCTCATACTTCTTCGGAATACGAAACACTAATTCACACTTGTCAGAAAACGATGAGTTACGAACTACACACTTTTGCATCGGGGTCCCAATCAGTAGGCACTTCAGACTGAATAATTAACACGACATGGATTTTTAGCTCGTGGGATCTGCTGCGGAAATCCATACCAGGGCATTCTTCTCGACATAAAAAGCTTCTACTTAGCTGCAAGATCTTCCTGGGCGGACAGGCTTACGCAGGATAATTCACAATAGCCAAGCCTTAGGTGAAGCCCGCTGGACCTCACTTTTTTTAGACGCAGTCCCAAAATGCCCGTCTTTTCTCAGCATTCTACCTGCGGGATCCAATATAGCAACTGAGCGGCCTATTAAACAGGTTTGGAGAAACCACCACCTGTGGATATGTACCTAGATTACACAATACCGTCTATTTCGCTGTCTAAATACCTTGGAACAGCAAGACTGGTGCACAATTTCCGGGTAACTAACAACATTCATGCAAAATAACATAGGTCAGTCTAACAGACCACAGAACACGAATTCGAATAAACGGTTAAACATTCTTGGAGTTTTCAGTATGTCTGTTATTTCATGCATTGGGATACAAAGGTCAGAGTTTGTTTCCGCACGTGTCTCCTCCAGTGTATCTCAATCCCTCAGGTCTACATCAGTATCGGGCACTTTGCTGTTGGTTACGTCCAAACCAACTGTAGTAGACTAAATATGCACAAAGGCCCAACTGGTCTAAATAGTTCCAAATCCAAGACAGCCATAAAATGCACTAGGTGGTCTCAAGGAATGAAGTATCTTCAAGGCAAGAATGATGCAATTTCTTTGAAGTTGGAATGGTTGAGTTATCTGCGAATCCATTAGTTGGCACAACTGGGTAGCCGTCGCATTAATAATGCATTGGTGCTCTCGGTATTGTGAATGAATGGTTAAGGTCAGCCACAAAAGATTTTAGGAAATACTTGCAATGAAATATGCCCTCCTTTTCGGCATCTGCTATGAATGAAAACCCCATCCAGTGCAACAAGTGAAAGTCTTCACAGCATCACAAGCAAAAACGAACTGAAGTTCAAAATGGCAAAACGTCTGTTCCAACTTGAAGATAACAATAACATTTCAACTACGGACGAATCCCAATGGAGGTGAAAATACAGTAGACTTGACCACTATGAGTAAAATGTGCTTAAATTTTGCAGGAAAATCAATAGCACGAACAACACTTAACATCATTCGGGTTCACCTCCGACGCGGCAATCTAAAAGGTCCTCCGTAAATTTACGTGAGCTAGTCATACATATTAGACAGGAAAAATTTGGCCTCTCTGCCAAATCGGCAGTTTCCTTGCAAAAGTTTCGTCACTACTCTGGAAATTACCATCAGCTTACGGTTGGATGTGTATTCCCTCCCTTCCTGTTTGTAACTATATGGTTATTAACCAGTATCTTATTGCTCTAACGTGCTCAACCGTTTGGAGGTAATCTTGCTTGTGGTCCAACTGGTTCGTTGCATTGTCATTTTTAAATTTGACTGATCCATTCGACGCTGTTCTCTCCATCATATTTTGTTCAGACCACACTCCGTCAGGTGTTAGAGCAACGCCACATGTACAGACGACCCACAATCCTGGTATTCCTTGACTTCAAGGGTGCGTTCGATTCTGTTGATCGATCAGTTCTGTTAACTACACTTGCTCAACAGGGTATGCCCCAGAAGTTTGTAAACATAATCCGATCTCTATATTCACATACTT
>NW_008751967.1:262735-267997 GCF_000715545.1 Opisthorchis viverrini | reverse complement strand
GATGATGATGATGATGATGATGATGATGATGATGATGATGATGCTGATGATGATGTTGATGATGATGGGTAACCCGGTAGCATGTCAACTCCTGTGCTCTTTTCGAGCGGTTTGGCATCTAGGCACCGGAATTGCATTGCAGATGAACAGTTATTTTTATTAAACACTTCTTCACCAGGTGATGAATCACAAAGTTTTACCGGCCTTTCTGGTGGAAAAGAAATTTTGCTTCCACGGCTTCCGCTGCAAACTATCCTGCAAGTAATCTTTCACTGTTTATACGAATTTGTATTCCGTCATAAAACTATTCCACTTACACATTCCAGAATGAAAATCCTTCCAATAAGACTGAAAAAAGCATTTGACTTACGGTGACATTTGCATCTCTTTTGCACTTGCGTTTCCAGTGCGGGGAGTAGATTTTCGATCGGAAAATAGACATGAGCTTGGGCTCCCAATCAGCTAACCAATAGACTTGTTGAGAGATCAGACGTAGGACTGAACTTTGGCGAACATGTTCAATATCACCGACTGCTAATCCGATCTTTAAAAGCGAAGAATAAGAATTATTGGTTTCACTGGGTATGCAGGTTAGCAGAACAGGTCTTGGGATGGGTATGTTTGAACTGAGCATAGCTGAGGGAGCATCCACTGAATGACAACACTTGCGTATCAACTGGGTTCTCACGGGAGACTCGACTGAATCTCTCGTCTATGATATTCTTCAACTCAATGTGCGGCACAAAAGCCACCTCATGTTTCATTTGGTACAATATTCCAGATTTCGCAGTATATTTCCATAAGGAAAACTACTCACAAGTTTGTCGAAGACTCCTCGACAGTCGAAGGATATCATCAAGAATATCGTCATTACTAGCGGGAATGTTGTCAGTTCGAGTATATCTTGGGATTTGTGAGATACGCACTCCCGGTGATCCTTAACAGGGGTGAAACAACTGTGCAGTGCTTCTTGGCTTTTCGATACAGACAAACTTCATCAACGAAACGAAGACTCAGTCGAAAATTTCCGAATTTCCTCAAACTACTAACAGCCACTTCTGATGCTGGGTGGGAGAGCTGAAAGTTCATTCACCACGCGTGATTTACGTGCCCATGAATTACAGGACACTCGAAAACCGTGGGTTCCAACCTCTAACACTGACAAACGCCGGGTGAGCTGAGGTGCGGTGCGAGACAGCAACGTATGCATCAAGACAGAGGAGCAGCGAACGTAATTCGTAAAGGAACGCTTGGAGAATGTTTCTGTTTCCGACTTCAAGTAGATAACCAACACTGATGACACTCGCATTACACTCCTGCAGAGAAACGTATTGGTCCTCTGGATGCTTTGCTAAATTCCACGATCTGGGCAAGATTACTCAGAACAACAAACGTGTTGTGCTTTCACATAATCTAGCAGAATTCATGGGACCTCTAATTGTGCCACTGAATAAAGTTCAGAACAATGAGGCTTCCAATAACAACTGTCATCGTATACGCAGCTTCGCTCTGCTTATTCTCGATGTTGCTGTTTATGAAGTAGGTTTCCTTGTCGATTCCGTGTTGCCTTCGTTCAATCTAGGGGCAAAGGTTTTATCACCCGATAGGGTTCAATATACAGTAATAATATCTGACACTATTCAAAATAAGTGATCATTCACTTTCGTTAGATATAGTTCTATACTTAATTTCCCTCTGCCGTATGACGCATGTGCGGTCACTTAAAGACAAAAGGGCGGTTCACTAAACGAAAACTGTTATCGTCGTAAACTCATTTATTGTCTGAGGTAGTGGAACGAATATTGGGTGAAGCGCTCTAAAATATCCTGTTTCTTTCTCGTTAAAATCATTCTTATGTTTTTTAAGTCGATAGTTTACCATATGTCAAAAGAAGTCCCTGTACCACACCACTGTATATATAAAATCCGGATTTCAGCTGTAAAACCCCTTCGATACCCGGCTGCCATGCCATCTGAAGAATAGGTGAGGGCTGGGATACTGCTAGGTTGCCCACGCCTAGACACGAGAAGTCGAGAAGCAGAGGTCGGGTTCGAACTACAGACCCTCCAGTCAGGAAATTTGCGCTTTAACCACAGAGCCCTTTCGTCCAAGTATTCAAGAGCTTACTACAAAAACGATTGTCCGCCAGCTCTTGTCCTGGATCAACCCACACTTAAAAACCCGCACATACCGTGGTAGCAAAGGATGTTTAAATGGCAGTTATATTATAGATGAAAATGTCTAGTTAGGGGTTATTTTCTATCTGGTCAAAGTGCGGTATTCCTACTCGGGAAACAGTCAATCAAAACCGACTACAAGACAAGGCTTCTCTGTTATTCGACCGCGCCACCTGAGTAGACTGTGGTTAGGTAACTGTAAGACAGCTGCTCAGTGGAGGTTACACAATGGATGTTTTGTGGTGAAACGGCCGCGAAATCTTCGGGTAAACATCAGTGAAATACTCATACGAGAACCGTTTGGGGTAGTTCAAAATGAATTGTCGGTAAAAAGGCGTTAAATGGCAATAAATCAACAGCCAGCTCATGGATAACTCGATACCAAATTTTGGCTAAGTAGCTAGAACGCGGGTGAATAACCGTGGTCAGTTCGTAATAAGTAAAGCCAGTACAGCTAGCTGATGTTTAAACAGTCACGTAATGATCAACTTACATTTACCAGTGAACGCAAGATCTGTGTTTGCTCTGTTTAAGCTGTGGCAAATTATGCGGCGGAAAATGGATAAATCACCGTTCCGGACAGATAGCTTTACTTCAGCCCCAAGAGTAGACCATACCCAGGCCAGCATCATTTTGTTCACCCTCCAATCAGCTGAATAAAGAATGGTCTTTAGGCAGTCCACTCAGTCCGTTAGCCGTGTTACTTAGTCTAATTTACAACTCAATTTTCCAAGGTGCGAGTTTATCGAAAGCCGCTTGACCCAATAACGTTGACCTTCTACTTGAACAAGTCAAGAGCCATGCTTTATACGATGGAGTAATGAAAATGACCATTTTGACTGAAAATTGTCATCAAAATATATAAAAATTGTCCAAAGCATTCTCCAAATTCCAAACAGAATCCATGTGATAAATGAAAGATGGGCAATTTCTTCATCATCGTGAAAAGTCAAACAAACTTACCAGCAGGTTCATTAGTATGATGGGCACGAGGAAAATAAACCCCACGTAGAAAAATAATGTTATGACTGGATAGTGTATTGACAGCGGACTGTGACCGGTCAGCGGTTCAACAATTGTTGCCGTGTGTTCATATTCACCAAGCATCATGAACAGTGTTTTGAACAAAGAGAGTCCGACGTATTGAAACGATTGGAGCTCCACGGTCACGGATGTTTGTGTGCTGTTACCATTCCCCAACGCTTCGAATTGTCCTCGAGGGCCAAAACAGTTCTCTACGGATGCAAGTTCTTTGTGTGTCAACGTTAGAAATTCCTAAAATATGAAAATGGTCTTCTCTCGCTCAGTTTTTACATTAGTGTGCAAATTTAGTGACAGTGGATAGGGTCCACGAAAGGACACCGGGCTTCGTGTGTGCAAAGCGATGCTGGATGATTCTGTCATGTCTAAAATATAAGCCAGTGTACCGGTCGCTTCAAATGTGCACCTACAGACGGATGCGCGTACGGAGCGGAAGGAGATTTGTGAAGAAGGTGGCAAATGCTGGGGAAAATTAAGGGGGCTAGTGAACGACACAATTTTCAGGATGGTAATAAGGTAATTCGACCTTACTGGAATGACCTGGTTGAATCAGTGTTATTCCTCCGTTGATGGTGAAGTGTAATGTTGGTTTATAAGTTACCTCTATAAAGGGACCATTCGTGGTTAATTAGGACGTTCTGAATATGGTCGATAGAAATTGCTTTCAGTTCTGAGGACCGGGTTTTCCGTCAACACACCGACCCTAAAAGCTTGAGGCTTCCATACATAGTCTACAGTCTATAGTCTATAGTCTACATAGTCTATTTCACATCCAATTATTTTCATTTTATCCCAGGTAACGTTCAAAGACTAACTTGTTCCTGCATGGATGCCGCAAATGCATAATACCATACAGTTCACTCTGATTATCAGGCCGCCGTCTATTTTGGAAGAAAACTGACTGCAACTGAGAATGTTGGTATAGCATTAGATCTGGAAGCTTGCTTCAGTTTCTTGGACGCGGAGAAGCTCCGTAGGTTCATTTCTATGAGCTTTGAAAGTAAACGCCCTCTGTAACTGAAGTTAGATGGTTTTATATGCCGCATCAATCGTTTGAATTGAAGTAACTATATTATATATTATGTAAGACGATGGGACTGCTATGTGACAAAGTGAGAAATGGCTATTTACTCAGGTCATGTTGCCTTTCCAAGTCCATCCAACTATAAAGGGTTAAAAGGCCACTCAGAACTTTGTGAATCAAGTGAAAGTTCAGTTATTCTCAGTATAATTTCTTCTCCGAATTTGATTAACTGATGTATAGACTGACTGTAGTCCACCGCATATTTAGTTGTTTGCAACGTCCTTCCGGGTTCAGTATACCGTTAATGGACCGCAGACAGCCCAGTCTAGAACCTAGATCTTGCTACACAGAAATCATTTTTCCAATGTACAGGCCAGTGATGTGTATAGAAGAATTTTCTCCCTGAAACTTGCAGTAACAGTCTCTCTAGTACCTTCGGACCAAATAATTGGAATTGGAACCAAAAGTGAGAGTTGTTGTGTCTGATTTATTAGATACATTAGTCGAGGTACTCCTGATAAAGGAGCGTTTTTGGTTTGGCTGACTAATCCGGCTCCTCTCATGACCGAAGATCTTGAGCACATCCATAACCACATAGGCTGTTGTCTTTTCATAAGGTTGCCAATCTTGAGGTTCGCTGTTCCTTTTGGTGCTTTTTGTTTAAGTTATTTTAGCTCGGCTGTAGTTGTTGATGCAAATCTAGCCAATGAGGTGTCTTAGTGGTCTTGGATTCTTGGATCATAGGTTGTGCGTGGGTGGTATTTTTATAAATGACAATACGCATGCTCATTGGTTGGCTGTACTTCGTTTCTTAGTGAAATTCCATGATTTGAACAATGTACACGCACAGTATCACAGGCGGCTTACTTTGTACTGCGGGACACGAAAAAGTACGTGGAACGAGAGCGCAAAAGCGACGAAGACTACAGAGAAAACTACCAAGCACTTCCCCACGGTTGCGAACACATGAAGAAACATGACGACATATATGCCGACGTGGTTGAAACTAAAACAAACAAA
>NW_008751967.1:207572-262367 GCF_000715545.1 Opisthorchis viverrini | reverse complement strand
AACAAACATGTAAGCGTCGTGTTACAACGTATAACATAAGCACTACTAATTTATCTGTGTTTTCACGCGCCGCCCAAATTTGGTGGGGTAGAAACACCGAGTCATTGGAAAGAGTGACGACTGATACACGTAGATCCTGGCTACATTCTTTTGATAGGCAACCTATTGAAGCCAGTAATGTACATATCGATTTATCAAAACGAAATTTCGTCCATTAAGTAAGATATTTTTCGTAATCCCCTTAGTGGGCTTCGATTTGGATAAGTGCAGTAAAAGGTGACAATGGTTATCGAGGTCAATCGCCGAACAGCACGCGTTGGGCTATTTGAAGTCATAAATACTGAGGACCAAGTTGCTTATTTCCATTCAGCAGTACGTTTGCTCTAAAACTCAAAACAGTGGAGGAATTCGTCGTCACACCTTCGAAAAGGTTGAGCTGTTAACGAGTACGTACAAATGTTGAACGGAGCAACAGTTTCAAAAAACTTGTTGGAGCTACATGGTGCTTTTTGGTCGAGTAGCTTAACTTTCAACTGAGATTTCGTCCCGTTAGTGAAGATAATCTGTGTTAAAAAGCCGAGAAGTATTGTACAGCCGTTTCATTCTTATTGCGAATCACGAGCAGTGCCCACATCACGAGACTCAGAGTTTCAAGCTCACGACATCCTGGCTAGTAGTTTGAACAATTAAACGCTCGGTCACCATTAGCTGATTAGCAGTGTGATTTACCCATCACACCATCACCATCCTTGACTTCCATCGGGAATCATATATTTGCACCAAACAGATTTGTAAATAAAATTTTAGCGTGTATGACGGCAAGGTACGTCCATGAGATCTTCGTCCGCGTTTCACAATTTTTTAAGGTTTCAGGAACCTTTTACGTCCCTTGACTTCCTGAAATGTCTCCCAGAAAGGAGTGGAGAATGGTGATTTTTAACGCAGTGATACAGGTAACTGCTTAAAAACTTGGGTGTAAAATCGCATAAAATCGTACCATACATTCCACTAATAAAGTTCAGAAAGCATCCTATCGGTTTTGACGAGACAAATTACAGGAAATTCAGCTAACAAATTTCAAATTGCTATGTCTGATTGTAGTCGCACGCATAATATTCTCCCGTCTGCAAAGTGCTTATGAGAAAACCTTTCTGGGTTACTGATTAAACTCGTGACCTGACTCGATCTAAGCTAACCATGTCTGTTGTAATTTAAGCCAGGAAGAGACTTCCTTATGCATATTGCACTTAAGTGGGGGTGCAAGTAGATGCACAAGGGCTAGTAATTAACTTGGGGTTGTTGACAAAGATCATGAGCATGGAATGTTAGATAGTTCTGTCTGAGTGGAGAAATATCGGGATATTCTCGTCACAATAGCGGCTGACGACAAAAATGTCCACAGCAGAAAGCATAGCCTGAGGGTGACTTTTGACGTCTGAGAGCCGGTGCACAAGAACATTCGGGCATCCGAGTGTTTCCGGCTGGAAGGCACTACTACCGATCAGAGAAATGAATGGGGAGAACTGTAGCTATCACTGAGTGTATTAGGTAAACTGTGGGCAGGTAGAAAATAAGCTGCCCATTTTATGACACGTAGGCGTGAAGATGGAAGTGGTATACCTGAGAAATAAGGTTCAGGCCTCGGCTGAGTGAATGGTTCCCCCTTAATTGAACAAAGGAGGCAACGAGGGAGCAGTACAAAGTGGAGTTGAACACGAGAGTTCTCTATAAAATCGAGAACTATTGAATTAATACGGTTTCCTTACAGGAGAATGGTTTTATGTGGTTCGGTCAGACTGCATCAAAGTGAGTGATACGCAGTAAGGCAGTGAAATATCACTCCTGGGTGGTGAGACAATCGGCGTCAGGAAATACATCCACACAGTTGGGAAGACTTCCAGCTGGGCTGTCGATACGCAGAGTAACAAAAGCCTATCATGAAAACGTTTTTCTTACCCATTTCAGAAATTCAGGTTGTAGGTTCCTAGCAGAAGCAGCGTGAGGGTACCATAATTCTCAAACTGCATAGGCAAGAAATACAGGAGCGAAGAAAAACATCAGAAATTAGGCTGCTTGAGCAGTTTGAAGAGCACCCGTAGAGCGCATCTGCAGATGTGGAGCTAAAACTGCCCCTCCGAGAACGCAAATAATATGAGGATGAGGCAGAGAGCATTGCCATTCATAGTTCGCCTGCTTGAAGTGGCAGGAGGATTGGTCAAGTAGCCAGACAAATGAAGAGAGACAAGTCTATGTAGAAAGAGTTAGCTGTTCACGTTGGCAAACATTAAAGACGAGTAAAAAAAGATGTTTAAATGTATGGGCCCCTCTGACTAGAGTTGATGCAACAAGGCGAGAAAGGGAGGCAATGGAAACAATCTTCTTAGAAGTAGAATGGAGGAAGTTATCACGACGTAATAACTTCCCCATGATTTTCATAAGGGTTTGAAAGAGGCTTTACGAATAGGCCCAACGCAAGCGGATTCTCCAAGCCCCAGCTTTGCATATAGGATGCATTATTAGTCACTTCAATAACCTCGATCACGGGCACAGTACTTAAGCACATACGGCTATATGCCATCAAGGCCGGATGGTATTGTCAGTTGACGTAGTCCTGAGACATGAAAACATGTTTTTGCAAAGAAAGCTGGAGACAAGGAAGTGTGTCCATAAAACCAAGCTCAAACTGTGTTTGAGAAATCCAGATCTGGGTAGCATTCGTACCCAGGTGTTCACCATAAACGATGTTACCATACATCGTCTGATTAGTTCAGACAAAAACCAACTTCCATTTCTCTATTTCCTTTTGTATCCGTGACTTGGGTTGATTCACCACAGTAAGCCTCCTTTATTCGTAAACTTGCTCATTATGTTTTCAAAATTGCTTCATATAACGAGTAAAGATAACTCATCCAGGGGACAAAAACAGGTACATAAATTACGGTAAAATATTAAAACTGAAATGATAAAATGTCCTGCGTAGAAGATATGCCTAGTTGAAGGCAGCTGAATTATTATGGATACTTTCAACAGCGTTAAGCTATCTGGGGTCGGTTCACCGTTTACAAATACTGAAGGAGAATGCGTTCACTGAATGGAAGATGTCTTCCGACGGACACTTCCTGGTGAAAGGATAATATGACCATCAACCGGTAGGCGAATTTTGCACTCCAGCTGACATGAGTTTGTGGTTGACTAGCCTCAAATATACAACCATTTCTCCAGAGTTACTTGTGAAGTCGATTAAAAGTCTCGAAAGCCGGCCTCCAGTTTGCTCCACTCGGAGCTCATCAGGAAGGCCTAATTCCTCAACCTCCACTAACTGTATTTTCTACTCGAATAGAAACTTCATCTGTGCAGCGATAAATACTCATTTTCAAATTAATTAGTTGTTGGTTATTATTGACGTAGACTTTGATATCTTCCATATTGTTTCAAATGAAACATGAGACGGTCTTTGTCCAGCACAACCATTTGGTGAATATTGCAGAAGGGCGATTCAGAGAAACATCAGCTGTTTTCAGTGAACACCAAATCAAGTTTCAAATGTGTGCTGACCGCAACATTCTTACATTTTAGTGATTAGTTGGGAAATAATGCTGACGGATATTTAGGAGTTAGACCCGCCCGTTAATTTTAAAAAAGGAAGAACCGGTGGCGCGTAGTAACGAGTGATAAAAAGATGCACTTAAATGCCCTGAATATCGTCCTGACTAAAGCGTTCGGTCGAATATTACTACATCCATTGCTGTCAACGGCCTGTGGTTAAATAGTGTATAATGTTTTGTAAAGGAATCATGCACCCGGAAGACAAAACCACGCACAGTGGACATACGATTCGGCGTTTAGCTACTTGTCTGGGCGTTGGTGAATCTACTTCCAGCCCACTAGGTCAGTTTAGTGAATCCAGAAAAATGGAAGCTCCGGTTTCAAGGAAAGTTTCAAGGCTATGTCAAAGATCGAACTGCGAACGTGATACTTCTCGTTGAACGTTAAAGCCTACCTCGCCACTTGGGTGCACTTGAGTAGTCACGATCATGTTTACGGTCGATGATCCAGTAGCTGCCCCGGTTATATCGGCTTACTGACACACCTGTCAGAAACTCTTAGTCAGGAACCGGTACACGTGTTTGAAAGCCGGTGGAAAAATAATTCCAAAGACTTGGAGGTAGTTGCTAGATTAGTTGGTTTTGGGTCAGTCGAATCTCTCAAGCATGAAAATGTTCGCCTGTTTAAACACGACAATCCATTGTGCTTAGGAGAGTAGTGGTAACTTTCTGGTTTAATGATAGCCATCCCGTTTTAATCCCCGAGCGCTGCAGCATGCTTTACCCGTCCGTTTCAATCGGCTTACCATACGCCAGTTTATCGCCCCACCAATCAACGACCTTTGAAGCAAAATTCAACCTGAAAACTCTGAGTGTCGTTTTAAATCAGCAAATACACATCCCAACCACCAAAGAAAGTAAGTGGTACAGCTATCCAAGGGTACAGTGGACTTGGTTTATAGCAGTCAAATTGATCCAGAAGTTGGATGGCACGCGTGTGAAAACACTTACCGCATCATCTGAAGGAGAAAATTGAACCAAGCCAGAAACATCACGATGACTCCCAATCCAACGTAATGGTGATCCACATGCAGAACGAGCGTTAGAGCCGAATACGTCATGGCCAATGCATTCAAAAGAAATTCAAGATAATTGTTCCAGTCCTTGAAGTATTCTAGCCGCTATTAAAGAAAAACAAGCAATACTTTGTAATGTACTACTCATAAGGTTGCTGAAAATCCATCGACAGCCCACGACCGGTTTCGCCCTCTTTGGGGCTCATGGGGTAGGCGCATTCCCCGGGTTTCCGTCAACCTTATGTTCTACTTGAAACCAAATTGCACGAAATTAGCGAATATACCCTCATTTGCAAACTAATTTAGTTCTTTCGAGAGACTCACCTGGAACCCAGCCTGAGAACATCACAAACGAGAGATTCAGCTGGGTACCAGGTGAGTCTCTCGAAAAACCAAATTAGTTTGCAAATGAGTTTATATTCGCTAACAAGCAATACTGTTCTAGATGTTTTTCTATGGCAGTTGGGTGTGCTATTCCTAATAAGAGTCAATCAGTCATGTGCATTGATCTGAAAACATGTTCGTCAGATGTCCCATCATCAAACAAAAATTTCCCTGATCAGAACCATTTTAAGCCATCACTCTACTCCTTAATGTCACTCAAGCATTAGCACACAATAAATCACTCCATCAGTGATCCGACTATCTCTGAAAAGTGTGGTAAACGAAATTTCCTGTAACTGAACTACTCTTACACGGTATCTTCCATTCTGCATAAATGTGTCTGCAGCAACTTGTGGGTTGTCTAAAATGTCCCTTTGAGAAGTTTGAAACGTAGCTCCTTTGGACAGTTCTCACCATACTTACCATATTTATCAGATAACCACCCGAGTTACGGTGAGATTAAAGATAGGAGTTGTCACTAGTAGCAGTTTCCACATCCAACTGAGCTTTTCATCCTGTTATGGGGGACTGGCATCTGTTGCCACAGTTGCTGCATGGCGGTAGACCAACGAAACCCTCAACTACTTAGAAATTGGTAGGAAACCCGATCAGCTGCCTTAGGGAAACGCTTGCTGTGGTCTAGCTGTCCTTCTAATGTTGTTATATATATATATATAATCATGTTGTGATATGTTTAGAGTCTGAAAAGACATTATTTTGGCTGGAAAGAAAGTAGACGGATACTAGCTTGGCAACAGTGTTCGTAACCATTAGCAGCTGCCATATAACGGGTATTGGATTCCAGTGTCAACATAGTACTCCGCGTAAACAATTACTTTGGACATATTTTCGTCCCATTAAAGGAGCAACAGTCACAACAGTTAAACACACGCTTGCTGCCACATTATTTACATGGACTTGCATGCTACGGCTTTCGTAATGGCAGCGGGCAGATATGCAAAATTCCTATAGATATATATGACATAACTGTACATGTAAGGATGTGGTAAAACCATCAAAGTATTGTAACGTGGCGAGCGGGACTAGGTGAAAAGATGCCGGAATTCATGAATATAGCCATGATCTTGATCCACTGCTACCCTAAAATGCTTATACGCATCTTTCCATAATTGAGTAGGTATTCCGTGTTGCCTGCAACGTCTGGAACGCCGGTGCGCAGTGAAATTTTTTTGCTGCTTCCTCACTTCCCATCGTAAACAGTGATACTGGTGACTGCGCAGCACATACATTAAAGTAAACTGTCCGACGTTTTGTCCACCTAAGGTGGACAAGAAGAAAATGACTGATATTGAGGCACTACCAACGTGGTCAGCATGCTGTTATATGTAGTGTGCGGGTATTTGGAGGATATTTAGTAGTTTTCAACTAATATTTCATCTTTTCATTAGGGCCAGTGCATGCTGAAAAACCAAGAAGTACTGTTGGAAATCATCAGTAGTGCACATCTCTCGGGACAGAGTTCCTAATCCACAGCCTTCCAGCCGGTGGTTGAACGCAACCCTTTGGCCACGAGCGGATGATCAGCAGTGTGATTAGCTCCCAATTATACGGGATATACGTCACTCATCCTTCAGTCACAGAAACCACAGCATATGGTCACCTGTCAACTGGTTCCTCGAGTGACTCATCTTGTGAAATTATTCTTACTAGTAGCTGCTCATAGTCTAATGATTGTATGAGGAAGCTTGCTAGTTTTCGACTGGGATTTCACTTGCTGAAATGCCGAGAAGCACCGTACATTTGTTTGTAGCCGTGATTGTTGTGAATACCATTGTGTCCTTTAGCTTAGTTGTGTGTTGCATTGCTTGCATGCTTTACAGCTGACCTTGGGGATGAATTTTACTATCACATAACGTCCCCATGTTTGAGTCGCCCTTGTATGATCAAGTAGGCAGGGCCAAAATTCAGGTAACTCAACACTATCAGTCCTGTTAACTGATTCGCATATACGGCGAAATTTGGCCACAGCATATGCGTGTTTTTCATATCTAATTTGACCCGATGGTTCCCTACTAATGCATGAAATGCATTAGTAGGAGTGATCGAGGAGTGCCGTTTGTGTTCTTAATTCGAACCTTCATTTGTCTGCCTGTTGAATCAATAAAAATGCGGTCATAGCCGGGACAACTGTTCTTGTAAACACAGTTGGTCCGATCATCCATCTGAAGTGGGTCTTTCGTCCGGACTATTTGTCTCTGCGTTGTGTTATCCAATTGGAAGTTGGCGCAGATCTTGTAGCTGAAGAGTACGCATGGGCTACTTTTATAAGTGTGCTTCCTGTACGTAGTCCGCCCTGTGTCAACTGCTTCACTCGTCAGTCCTGCTGTTGGATCTGGGTTGGTTGGTCGGCTGAAGCGCATTTTCGACGAAATCTGGTAGACACCATTGGTCCTCAGTCTTAGTTTGCTTAACGTCACTTTCAGACAAAGCTACGCTACTATGGAACATATTCACTGCGTGGACCAGAGTGCGAATGATTGCTCCCGTTATACACAGTTAGTAAGCAGAGTCAAAGTATAAACGACGACTTGATTCGCTTGGTTTGTGGTGAACTGTGTCTTAAAAGCGACAATTTTACCAAGGAAATTTACAGTCAAGTAAGGCAATTGTTTTGTCTCGTTCTCTATGGTTAGAGTTACACAAGGCGTTGAGATGTGATATGAACTGATTTACACAATACTTCTCTATACTAACAAACATATCATTGATAGGTATTAGGCAATCCCTCAGGGTTTTATCGAAATTACCCAAAGCCCAAGATTCAAGCCGTGATAAGAATAGTTTGGCTAGAACAGGAGAAACGATTAAGTCCATGGCACTTCAACCGACCTGTTCGAAAATTCGGCTATTGAGAATGAATACGATATATCGTGAGCATTATTCCAGACCTTGCAGAAAGGGGAGTGCACTATCTTCCTCTAGAATATACTCTATGTACTGTAGGTTATCATCCATGATCACACCATTCTAGGGCGAAGCAACAACGAAACTGACAAAGGCTTCATCATCCCCAAGAATTATTTGCTTCACTGTGTGAACAAAACAATACCAACTGGTAATCTGATTCGACACATTAGTTTCAAGCGGCTACAGTATTGCTGCAAGACGTTTGGCCGGTCTTTAGTTATTCACATTGGTAATGTTATTCTTAGTTATCTGTTCCTTGCTAGAAGTCACCCTTGGTGATCGGAACGTCAGACAATGTCACCTAACTTATTCACCCGTGTAGTCATCAGTATTTTCACTATGAACAAACAACCCACAGTGCCTAGACTTTTTCGGCTCAGTTCGGAAATGAAGTAAGCTGTGATCCTTAGGCACTGAATTTACGCGCGAATAATATGCAGTAAGATCAGAGACATCTAGAACTGTAGTTATCAGATTACATGATGCATGGTTGACACCTCAAACTGTTCCCGATCCATGTGACTGAGAATGCTTTTTGGGGCAGATAGAAAGGGTAGCATAGAACACTATCGGTTTACATGGGTAACAGATCAGATAAGCGAATGAACAAAATATTTCGGATGAAAATATATACGAGCTATTCTGACAGGATTTCGTCGGGATACATCGGTTGGTGAGAGTTCTTACCTGAGTGACAAGTTGCCATATCTTGACCAAAAGATCAAACACTGTCAGAACCAAAATAAGCAGGGCGGTGGCGGAGAATATGTAGCGTCTTGTTTGCGTTTTATAGAACTGAAAGTCAGATGTAAGTGAGGAGCAGAGAAAATGGAGGCTTGTTGTATAAAGGGTTGTTAAAATTCTAAATATTTATAGTACCATAACCATACTTGAAGATGGTAAGTGAACAAAAAATTACACCCCAAGCAACTGTGTAGCGTCCCAGTTGGTAATGTTTGCCACAAACAGCGCACATACAAAACCGGTAACCACGTAGAATGTCTTCCTTCATAAGTGGAGTATTGGACTGTACGATTACGCGTTTCAAAGAGTGTGTTGGTTCATTTGAGCCGGCCCCATGAACTTTTGAAGTTTGACTTTGACTTGTGCCAAGCCTCATACCTCACCCTAATCCAGCAATCTTAATGGTACACCATCTGCGGAAGTTTGGATAATATATGTGTATGCTTCGCTTCGTGCAACGGAACTTTGTAGCACTATTGGTGAACTGCACGAACAAACGCCAAAACCGAAATTACTTTTCGACCTACTGGCGCTTCGTTATGTTGCCAGTCCATTTAGTAGAAATGAGTGGAGCAGTTAAAGTAAGGATTCTCACCGTTTTCGTTATTTTGAAGCAGAGATCCTAGATTTGATTGAAACCACTGATGAAATTGCCGAATCGATATTGTTTGACCATGGTAAGTGTACTCTGAAAGATGATTGTGATGAGTGTAGTCAACTGGATCTCTGAAGCAAGGGGATTTTAGTAACTTGCTGTGGTAAACATGCAAGAAGTTGAAGGTTTAGCCTGCAATGGGTGATGAATCATTCCAATAACTGGAGCACCAGCTTGAAGTTGGTGGACAACCAACCAGGAAGTCGAACACTTCGGAATATTGTGTTCGGCGAACGTTGAATTGAGCGCATCATCACTTCGAGTATACGTAAAAAACTGGGGATATTTATCAAACTTAGGATAGCATCACTGGCCTTTTCACCTTGCGTTCACAATCTTCTTTCCCTCGGAAACTTAGAATACATTCGAGTCTACCATTTGTCACACCGTCAATCATCGTAGCATTTTATATACAGTAGAGCTTTGTTTGACTCTACCCGGGTAAATAACTTTCTCAAGTAATCTTGTCTTAAAAATTCTGCACTGTACCCGTATCACATCTACTCATTTAAACATCCACTTTTGTAGTATGGGCTTCACTGGATGCTGGATATTCTCATGTGTAGCATCCATCTCTTTTCGGTGGTTGAGCATTGAAATTAGGTTTTTAACTCCCCCCCCCCCCCCGAAAGCGTACTGTTAACAGAGCCGCATGCACTTATGGAATGAGTCGACTCTCATAATAATATCACTGTTTGAGGTGACTACACGGGAGACAGATTTGCATGTGCAACATTTGGTACAAATACGCTGGTGTTGTTTATAGTCACATAAGCTGAAGAAGGCCAAGTTACTAGAAATAAATGAATTAGCGGTAACAGTCCAAATGGAGAAAACCAGTGAAATTGAACAGTGGTTGAATATATGGAGCATAATACCCCACATCTGCTAGAAGCTGAAGTTTTCAGTATTAGGCTGACATTTCGGACCATAGTGTGTCATATACTACCCTAAAGAACTACATAGGTCCGGCATTGCTGTGGATCGCGTGAATTGCTCATGTACCCAATGCGCCTACGCCTTTTTACCTTGGGCTTTAAAACTACTTTTGCCTTTGGCCCTACTCTGTTCGGTTTAGACGGGCCAAAATTATGGTTGCACAAAATGATATAGGTAGTGATCACACTGTGGTAGACTCCATCAACATGATGTCACAGGGAAATCAGAAAACGGGTTACAGGATACAAATCCCTTTCACTTCGGTATAAAACTAGATCTACCGATTGTTACCAAACTTTTCCGAAAAATAATGTTGTCCTTTAACAAGTGGCTCACTGCATAACCCCTGAGTTGAAATGAGTAATTCGAGGGCATCATGTGTCCTGCGTTGTCTAGCATTTTCACAAATCTCTTACTTCCATAAAGCTAGTTTCTGGAGCTTGCGAATTATTCCAAGACTGGATTAATCTCTCTTCCATTGAGGCGATAACACCTATCGAATACTTGACTGCTGATAGCCTCAAATAAACAAAACGCGTGTGAAGTTTTCAGACAGTTTAAATGAATGTCTAGGTCGAATAAACAAACTCTAGCCCACACAATGTACGCCCAATGCACGAATGCATTTGAGTTAAAATAGGGACGTTCCAGTGTGAATGATATTATCCTGGAATACCTAGTCAGTTCGTATCTCCACAAGTATTGGGCCAAAATGAAGAAAAAGAACAGAGAACTACCCCAGCAAATGGTCTGTATAAGTGGCCCCTGTGACCGCCGGAATGCTTAGTAACGCGGCAGCGCTAAGAAACTGGTAATGAAGTTTTCAGACTGCTTTTTTCCTATAGGTTAGGCTGTGCTATTGTTCGTGGGGGGTATTTTCGACGCCATCATCAGATAAACTCTGTTGCATTCCTGAACTTGTTTACCTTTCACTGAAGTTGATAGAATGTTTCTGTTCTTTGATTTGGTATGCATGAGCAAGCGCGCATTAATTGCTCTCGGTTTCGGATAGTACAGCGCTGTCTTCTGACTACCTTTCCCACTTAGTCTCACATTTATTACAAACTAATTCACATAAGCTTTCCTAGCTATGCATCAATAAGTTTCAAGGGCATCTTTTTAATTTGGAGGTGCTAAGCTCACCGCCATTACAGTCAGCGCATAATATTTCAAAGCCTTGTTTTTCCCGACAACCCTCAGCATATTCATTATAACGGATAGAGTAGCGAAGTTGAATAATTTTTGCGAAGAGGTTTACCCATCTGCGAGTGATCTCACCGCACGATAAGTCAACTTCCTACTCTGGGATATCTGACTGGTACTGCTTCCGCTTGCTAAACTGACTAGAAACCAGCTTGGACCGTTCATGGGAGGCCAAAGTAGTCCGACGAAGTGTAGCTAGATCCAGCAATTCAAAAAATCATATAGGAGGTACCGAGGTAAGTGAACACTGGTTGCTACAATAGCATTACGTGAGGAACAAAACATTCTCCCAGGGCAACCACCATCTTCACATTTGAGGAACAATGGTCTGGAAAATCTTGATTCCAAGGTCATACTCTAATCGCCCAAATTTTGACGGCGGCCAAGCGAAGCCATAGACAAGTAAGGTCAAAATACTATTGGAAACCTGCTGTTTGCATTAATACTGACTTTACTATCTGCTTTCATGGGTCAAGTCTGCCATCCGCTGCTTTGTGGATCAAACCTTTGTGCAGGATTCTTGGAATAATCTCCTTTTTCACATCAAAAATCAAGAGGTGTTATTTCGGCACAATTGATGCAAGGTGTTAAAAAAATTAAGTAGCAAAGTCTTCAATCAACCTGGACAATGATAGACTGGGCGAACCTGCAATTTATGTCACCCCGTTTAAATGGAACTCAGATACTCAGCAGTAGACCTCACAAAGGTGACTGAAACCTGGCAGGCTCACCAATGAAATCCGCAAAAGGCTAGTCATGACTATACTTTCTGCCAAGTTGAAACACCCCAGGAAAGCCAACTTGGAAATGAGGTTAAGTTCGTTGTTGCACACTACAGGAATCAAGTACAGTGAATCTCGTCATTGACATCAATATACGAGTATTGAAATTTGATAACTAACTATCACAGAACAAAGTAGGAACAATATTATAGTGAAAGGTAAACAGGAAGGGAGGGGTAGAGTCGGAAGTTTTGGTTGAGGACTCCTATGGTACTCCTACATAGGTCTGAATACCTTGACAGTATTCCAGCTCAAGTACAACCCCGATACCTGCAGTTAACATTATTGTCATACCAAATCGGACGTCGCGTGGTGCCATCTGCCGGGTCACCTCACTTGCTGCATGCACCATGGTGGGTAAGCGACAACAGGCTACTCCTGACGCCTCCTTTCTTCATCCACCTACTTTCCCATCCTCATCCACTCACATCATTATTAATTCCCTGTAGGCCTATCCAATAGCACCGTAGAACCCGTTCATCTAGCATCCGTTTTGGCCGTAACATCTGCGCGTCAGCCAACACTGACAGCCTTGGGCGTCTCAAAATCAATAGTCTAGCCTCGACGCCCGGTCTATCTGGTTGCTTTAAACGTTCGCACTATGAATCATGTAGGATTACAAGCTTTTCTTGCTTTCATACTGGACTCGCTTGACATTGATGTGTACTGTGTATCGGAAACAAGAATTTAATGTGCAAGCTCAGTGGTCATGCTGACCGCCCTATCACTCTTCACTCGGGATACCGGCTACACAACCCTGGCGATCCAGAGGCCATTGTAACAGGATGTGCAGGACTCGACATCGTCCTAAATCACCGGGCGGAAGAGTCCCTGCCTGACTGGATGCCTGCTAATAGTAGTTTCTGTGCAGTTTGTTTGGTGGCATCCGCGTGTGATAGCACCCGGAGAGCACTCTACAAGCTTGTGTGATAAAATGATGTCCGGCAAGGATTCCAACTCCGTCCATTCTTGTTGGACGTGAAAATGAGACGAACGCTGGAAGTTCCTTAAATCGCTGGTGTTCAGATAACTTCTGGCAAAATTCTTGCGAGCCTGGGATATGCAGGCGGCATTGTTCTCGCTTTCGAAGAGAAAAACAAGAAAGCGCTTTACATCCATAAAATGTGACGTCATGCTTGTGGACCCGCAGCCAATGAACACGCCGCTTACAATCCAAGGATAGGCACTCGAAGTCATGAAGTGTTCTTTTAATCTTGGGGGTTGTAGTGTGACATGTATGGTTAATGTACGGATCTCCAATATCCGGATCACGCTTGCTAATTTGAGAGACCTTTGGTGACAAAGTATTATATTGCTGAATTTCATAGGACATGTGTATAACGCAATGGTACGACTTGTTTTTGTTGTACGGTTTTGATACGGGGCCTTTTCGAGTAGTGAAACCGAGACTTCTTCGGGTCTTTGACAACCGTTGTCTTAGGATCATAGGTGTTGTAGGCTGCTGTCGGCGAATCCGCAACAAGGCAGGTAGAAAGCGAGCGTTCAGTTATGCGACCGGGACTTCAGTCAATTAATGTGTCCAGTTCCAAGAGGTGCGTTGGTTAGGCCGTGTATTGAGCACGAAAGCTCACTGAATGCAGAAAGAATTACTGTTTTTTTGGAATGTTCAAATTTTTATTTGTCACGGTGGTATTAAAGAGATGACGAGATGGGATCCGTGTGATTTCCTTTGTGCAAGGTTGGAGCCACTGCAAGATATGACTGCTAACCAATGTGATTGACATTTTTGTTATTGCTTTCTATCCATAATGTCCGAGACTAGCACTAAATCCCCTCCTTTCTGTACGATGAGGCTTTCAATTAAAGCATGGTAAAATGGCAGTGAGGAATCACCTTTTGCACACTACTTTGCGCTTGTGGTGACGATAATGACTATGATGGTTTTGATTATTCCTCAAAGCCTATGGTCCATCAGTTTGCCTATTATATTGCTCTAATATAAGCTTTTTAACTCTCTTATGGCTGCCCCCTTTAAGGTAATACTTTAAGTGACCGTTTTCCCAATGGAAAGCAGCGCGATAATGAACAGTTCTTGCTAGCACGATGAGAGAAATGTGACACCATTTTGAAAATTGTATGAAGTGCCGAATCATACTTGTTCGTGGACAAACGTGTAACTAATGCAAGTCCTGTCATCATATCTCAGTTGACTGATGGCTTTCGGCAGGCTCCCAAATATATCTTCACTTGTACTACTCCCTGATAACTTATATTCAGTGCCATATTGAGCTTTGCCTGAACCTAGTGTGGTTTGCAGCTATGTGCGGAGGTCCCAAGCCTGAACCAGTGCAGGCCGGCAAACCCGAACCGGACACCGACTTGTTAGTGGTGTAAGCAATCCTACGTGTTTGGCAAGCATCTTTGAAAGTAGCTCCCTAAACCATAGCTGATAATATGACCTACTGCATGCTGTTCTGAAACAATTACACCCTGCACGTATATAGTTGGCGCCGTGTAAATTTGTTCCAGATACTAATAGTTGCTCGGAAACTCATGGTGACCGATCTTGGGTCATACGTTGTGGTAGCTTGTGGTTCTCCCTGAATTTTTGCTTTTAGGCAGCCGAGACATAAATGTAGTGTGAAATAGCTACTGGCACGACTTGCCATTATATAGGTGAGGACATGAGGTTGATTCAAACAGATTGCACCCAGTTTTACGATGTAGCACGAATGTCAAATTCAGGTTTACGAGTAAATTTCTGTCACTTTGTTCCTACTACAGATAAACAGTGCTAAAGATAACTTCTTATAAGTGCAACCAGAATCGAGTGAAGACCATTTATGCATTTGCATTTTCTGAACCGAAAACAGCTTCGAACACCTCTTATGAACAGCTTACTTTAGCGAGAGATCTTTCACTTACCAAATCAAAACATGGCTTCAATCGGTCCCAGGATTCTACATGACGTATGGGGCTGTGTCCAAGAACCAAACTTGTGATTGCAACAAGAAGGATAGCGTAGTAAGTGGTTGCACTCAGCTGAATCCACTGACCATAGGTTTGCCTGTAAAAAAACAGGACGTTTTCGCTCTCTTTATCATTGTGCGACGGCTTCCATATTCTACATATCGACGGTCTTTTGCAGACTCAAAATATTTATGAATAATATAGAGTAAGATAAGTGCAAAATCCTAGAACATACAAAACAGATTAATTTTCGCTAACTGGGATGACAAGGCTAAACCACGCAAAAAGAGTTTTAGGGTCAGCCATTATCAGTCAAACATTATTTCTCTACATATCACTGAGATTAGCAGGGTTTGGCAGCTGGAAACTACTGCAAGAGAGCTTTGATAAAAGGGAGTCATGATCATGAATGTTCACCGGCACCTTCGATAAGCTAACACAATCCGTCTGTAAAGCAACTTCTGGTGTCAATACAGGAAAATAGATAGTGCACTACTGTTCAGGCTTCAATGACCTCGGTGGCACACCGTCTGTTAACCTGAACGTCAACCCTTACCGGGATTCTGTGTTGTGAATGTCGTTTTGACCTCTGGCCACATCAAGAAAAGGGAATGAAAAATGGTGACAAAACCAAGTCCCTATAAACCATGTCCTCATATGTTCTCGTGTACAGTACTGAAGCGCTGATATTGAATTGGCGCGATAGGAAGTGGCCTTGGGATGGGATGCTGGGTGAGTACTTGAGTTAATTTGCATTGTAGGAATGACGGACCCATAGGCTCATTGCCAGGCGCGTTGTGAGGAAATAGAAACAGCTGTCCAATCCCACCGAATATGTGATATGATACCTCCCAATTCAAACTTTGAAGGCCTCGATCCAGGGCGGTGACACGTTCAATACAAAAAAAACCTGTGAGTTGAACGTGTGGACAAAACAAGCTGGTTGTTTTTGAGTTGGCAGTCTTGGGCTGAATGACCACCAGCGGCGACATTGATTAATCGGAAAAACGCTGACGGGCAGTAATTTCGCATGACCTGTTTTGAATTTCTATTGCTATCAGAAAACTATACAGGCAGGTGTGTGTGTGTGTGTGACTACCATCGTGTAATCCAAAACAGGCCAAACAATCGCTAGCCACAGTAGGCCACAGTAAGAAGTTATGTGGGTTCCACGACCTAGTTGGCGTTACCGTTGCACTCAAAGCAAACATTATGGAATTCAGCTGTTCAGTTTTCTATACATAGGCATCCAAACGACACGATTTACTGCCCTGAGCACTTTGACATGTTGGGCCTGTGGTCTTGCCAGTAGTGGCTGTTCATATGCAAATGAAGCGAAACCAGGCCTAGCTACATAGGCATGCGGATGTTGTCTAGATGTGGTGCGTTAATGAGGCCAAGGCGGACACCATTATTTCAGCTACTAATTTGTCCTCATTCGGGTCTGTTTGACCCGAAAATTCCGGATTGTTAAGTGCCATCCGCAGCGCAACAGATAGGAAACACGAGTGATTCTCTGCAGTACAACCATGTCCGTGTAAATAAATGAAGCCTTGTAATGGGACAAATAAAGAAATAGGACAGGGAGAAGAAGTTAAGGCTAGCCTACGAAAGCATCCGAGGGGCCTACACCTCCAGCACATAGTCAATCTGAATGGGGACAAAGGGTATGAACGCCACTGATACCAATTAACCATTATATTGCACAGTGTCTTCAGTCCAGGGAGGGGAACGTGAAACTCATCCTGCAAGGTAGTTCCAAAACTTTTCGTAACTTCCTTCATTCTATTCTGCCATATCAAATTCTGTCCACCTCCATGTTACATCCCTTCAAATTTGGCGCGAGAAACAGCGTTCATCTCGGTTAGTGGCAACTTGGCATGGGTAGCACTTGACCCAGCCAACTAGCTTTTAATGCTGGATGCATTTTTTTGGGGACAGTACCCTCTGCTCCGTCAACAGCCCGTATCTTAACCATTTCATCACGAATTTGCTTATTCCATCTGTATTTCTGAGACGTCGGTGGTAAAAAAACCTGAAGGTATCTCAGATCATCAGCCCTAATTGGCCCAGCCTAGCAGCCGTTCAACCACGCAGTCGGCAATGTAGTCTATTGTAGTCCGGTGTGAAACACAATGTACCTTTTTGATGACATGTATGGCGGAAGTCCACAAACATAATCCATTATTTGAGGTCCATGTGTTAGCTTCGTCTGTCAGAGCTAATGCAACTCCGCAGACACATATAGCATTCCACAACTTACAGCATCACTCTAAATTCCCCGAGGCTTGTCCCGCATCACGACTTTAGCACTATGCGGGCAAGAAGCACATGCCGAAGGACTGGATGACATAGCTCAGTCTTCCTAGCAATGCTTTATCCTTCTGCTCTCTTTCAAATCTGCGAACCATGTAATGTGTTAATGCTAGGTCGAATAGATTCTCCTCCGAATGAAGACATTTCAGTGTTCGCCTCATCACCTCATCATTTAAGAAACTAAACAAAAATAGAGGGTGGACGTCTTTTTCGGACACCATTGCTGGCAGAAAAGCTTCTGGAGAGCTACACAAAATTTCTCGCATTTCCATAAGTATGTCAATTTAATTGGCGTATGATATTCACAACCTTCTTGTGCAAGCCATGTTTCGTAAGCGTGTTGAGAATAACTAATTGGTCGAAAGAATCGAACACACGCTTGAAGTCAATGAACACCAAGATTATGAGGCGTTCACACGCGTGTCGTCCCTCTAACTCTTGACAGAGTCCCCAACCAGAAATCTTGATTTTCGCGGATCCCGTCTTTATACACCTTCGTCGTAGAAGTAGTGACTCAAAATGTATGGTCGCCTTAGGGGTCATACTCGCTACTGCGATTGGTACAATCACCGTGAGCACCTTTTCGAAAATGGGCAGCCCTATGGAATCACCGCAGTTGGTTGGGAGGGGAACACTCTTCCAGATAAAGACAAACAAGTCAGAGAAGCACTGGCTGAACAGAATAGGTGGGAGTTCGTCAGGCGACTCGATAATGCTTGAGAGACAAAAAGCATTCGCATATATCCGGATTCATCGGGGCTCCGAATTCTTCCACCCACACCCAAAAGTATGCGATGATGCAAGGGGAGTGATACAAAGCGCATAATATTCATGAAATCTTTAGGTGCAGGCTTTCTGAAAAATCCAGCCAATCAACCGAATCCAGAGCATTCTTGAAGTCAAGGAACATCCAGATTGTACACATCATTGCTTGGACGCTTGATGGAGTGTGAAGATGTGGTCCATTCCGCCCCCGCCCGGCTAGAATCCTACTTGCTGTTCTCGGGTCTTGCGTTTCACGCAGAACAAACGACGTCTGTTGACAAAGGGGTCAAGCCAACTCCTCTGTCATTGCCATCGTTTTTTATCATTGACATTACCATCGATTCACCCTATTCGTTAGATTGATCGCTTTCGCCTGTATGGGGGCAAATAAATCAGGGACGCACTGACTAAAAACTTTACCTCCATCTTTTAACAGAGCGGGTGGAAATTCCTTATTACCAGCGGAAGTCGTCGGGAGCTTCATATTCACTGCTGGAGCTATGATGCGGGTCGGGAATCCGATTGAGTAATTTCAGATGCTCATTGGATCTGTTGTTGGAATTCTTCAGACCAACAACTCAGATGTGATTCTTTTTTGCAGCTAGACGATCCGTCTGTGTCGATTGTTTCACTCACTGAAGGCCCCTTCAGACCTGTTGGGCGTATCATATGGAAGAGTTTCCACATGTTCCAAGAATTTCTCGCCTCCTGTACCTCTTCACCGTTCAGGATCGGCCAGGCTTCTCGAGAAGCGTAAATGCACTTTTTCAACGAAATTCTGACAGCACCTCGAGTGGTAATGCACTTCTGACTAGTTGGAATACGAGTCAGAGCTTCGGATAATTATGAAGTGTTCCCCGAGATTCAGTGCTTAGATGCAGTTGTTTGCACCACTGCACAAGCGGGATGCCCAGCATCTTGCGGGGTAAAAGCCGAAAACGTGTCGCTGGAAATGGACCTCGGCAGGTGGTCCTAGTAGATATTTTAAAATCATGGTGCGAGCGCTTCCTGATATTGGGTATATTCACCTTGTTCGCTCTGAAAAGCACAGCGAGAAGAAGCAAGGAACGAGTGTGATCCGAATCTACATGATCGTTTCATGGTGGTCGTTGGCTTGTTCGCTGAGCTGGGCAATTTGATTGCAAACGTTTCATCACCAATCTAAGTAACGTCATCAGTGCGTTATTGTGGAGCGTAGGAGTGCGTAGCGGTGGGTTGGTGGTTGTGCGTTGGGTAGTGTTGTGCGTGTGTCAATATACGTGCTGCTAGCAGAGGATGACCTTTGATCGCGATTAGTTGTTCGGTTGGGCGATTCCATTGGTTGCTCCGTTGTCCTGTGTCCTCATTCGCGGATGCCCACGTGACCTCTGAGCTTGGCATCCCCTGCCGTCATAATCTGGTCGATGCTAGAGTGACCTTTGTCCTTTCCAGTCCCGGGTTGTGACCTTTATTGATTTACCTCCAAGGAGTTCCTTGTTTCGTTGTTTTTGAGTTCAATATTCGGTCCTCCTTGAGTTTTCCGGTTGAGATGTTGGTCTTTTGCACGTGGGGGCGCATAAATTGGGTCCAGATCGATGCACCGGCTGATCGAATCTGCCTTGGAGTACCATGCTTCCAGAAATTCTCTTCCGTGTCTCGTACCTCCGTATGCCAAAATTTTTGCGTTTTCCAAGTTGAATTTTTGGCCTTCTTGGTACTCGTGTATAGATATCAAGGACAGGGAGTCATGCCTCCTGACGGCCGCGTTGGGTTCCTTCATTCGTGTGCATAGTATCCTCCCAGTTTGTCTGACCGAACAACTAATCGCGATCAAAGGTCATCCTCTGCTAGCAGCACGTATATTAACACACGCACAACACTACCCAACGCACAACCACCAACCCACCGCTACGCACTCCTACGCTCCACAATAACGCACTGATGACGTTACTTAGATTGGTGATGAAACGTTTGCAATCAAATTGCCCAGCTCAGCGAACAAGCCAACGACCGCCATCTACGCTACCTGAGCTACCAACATTTTCCTCTATAGATGATCATTTCAGAACGAGCGACAATGAGTAATCGACCCACACCATCTGAGGCTAATAACACTCTGGTCAATCTGTGTATGAGGCTGGCTCGGATGTAAGTGGTACCATATGACCAAGCGGTTTTGATTGTTTCGGGAGCTATTGCTGCACAGAACAGCCTGAGGTCTTCACGTTATTCCAGAAGGCGCTAGCCGTTGTTTGTGTGTCTCGATTTCAGTCCAAGACGACAACTCAACTGAACGTCGGCAGCACTAGATCTACGTGCTGTTGGATTCTGGTAACCACTACAATATCTGAGCTCTGGTAGATGACCAAAGTAAGGGCTCAAAGCGTTGCAAATTCTGTCTTCGAGATTAGCAGATATACAGTCTATGGGGCTATGAGCAGATAAAATTAACAACCAGAAATTATCGGCATGGGATACTCTCAAAGTCATTGATAAAGGAACCGCACAGGGGCGGCATTCAAAGGGCAACATTCAGCTAGGGACCATTGAACTCAGTGGCTTAGAAAAATACTGATCCCAGCAGAACCAGACACATTCGCTTCTGCTTCACAACAGGTATGCAACCGGCGGCAAGAGGAAACGAATGAGATCAGTCCAAAAACCGCACTTGTGTCTTCAATGCTCGTTTGAGGCAAACAACAAACCACCCTAGAAAGCGGATGCAGCGCGCATGCAACAGCAGTCTGCTGGTCACTCTGTTTGAGAGCATGAACTCTGGGGACTGGATGCAGCGGTCTGAAGACTGATTCTGAAATGTCTGCGGCCGTGGTGGCTTATTCATCTGTAGATAATTCAAATAACGACAGTGAGTGTTAAGCCTTGAGAATGGGTCTTTGGAGACATAGTCGCCATGAAGTGAGGAGGGGGAGAAGAATGAATGTTGAGACAGAAAAAGATGGGAGAAGCCAGCAGTAGTCCATTAAGATTGATGACCCTAAGAAAGTGGTAGACCCAGCCGGACTACTGTTGTACATGCCAACTATTGGCAAATCACTCAACCCATGGTGTGGGTTGCGTGAATGAAAAATGGTTAATGCTAGTTTCTGTCCGTATGCAACCCCATCAAACTACTGATAGGCTGTTGTCGGCTGCACGGTTTATCCCTCAGCAACAGAGGCTACGAGTTAAAATTGCACTGGAGATTCGTAAAATGAAAACTGATGAAAGTTTCCAATAAGGATGAAACAGGGTACTCAGGTGAGTGTTTTCATCGCGCGTGACAGTGCTGATGCTGTCCACGGCCTTTTGGTGCCGTTTGGTGCAATGGGCAAGTACGGAAACGAAAATCAGCCAACCACTCATCCTGCACCGCACAACATATCTTTCCGTTGGTCTCTAAACTCTCCAAGCATAAGACCTCCAACGTTATCTTGTCAAACCCCACATCTGCAAGCTTTTTTCTAAATGAACCAGTTGTAGTGATCCAACACTACCATATTCACCTACAGCAGTCGCCTCTCGGTCGATATCGGGAGGTGGGCCGGAATTTTCTAGCGAAGACATGTGAGAGTTGTTTGGAAAGTCTAGACTATTAAACACGCAATTATTGTGCATAGTACTAAAGTCTAAAACCCTCAACTTAAAACCCCCAAAAATCATCTGCTGTCATCACAAGATGTCTTGGGGAAAATATCCACCTGTTGTGGGGATAGTGTATGTAGGTAAAATTTTCTGCAGTTTTTTTTAAATTGGAATTTGCACCAAACGACATCTCATTATGCACCTTCACGTTACGCCCCAGCTTTGTTATGTTCGGCCTGGAGTGCAGCTGAGAACTATGATCCGACACTTATTCCGTGCAAAACACGGAAAGAAAGAATGGCGTTTTCGTGCATCTATATTCAAACGGTAAGAACGCGTGAATGGTACTGGGAGATGTTTGTACAATCGTTTTATTCTACTACTCAGAGTAATTAGTAGGTAAGGAAGACCAGTGTTAACAATGTACTTACCATTTCCGTTGCAAATATGCGGTGCACAATGGGTGGGTGAGCAATTCCTTCCTCTGTAGTTCAACCATCAGCTTTAATAATGCGTTAAATGGGATGATACAAAACAATCAAATTTTCAGAAAAAGTGATTCAAGGGTGATGTAATAATGAAGCCTAAAGATTGCTGTCGTTTTTTCTTATTGTGAGTAGAGTTGCAAGAAACTTATGAAACTTTTACCATTTGTGCCAACACTATGGACAGGCGACCCAAAGCCTCAGCCAGAGTAGGTAATCTCTGCTGATGTGCTTTTCGTGCTTCCTTCTGCTGACGCGGATGAAAAGAGATATGCCTTGTGGTTAGACGGTTTATGTGTATAACCCCAGTGGACTTTAACCAATAAACAAAAAAATAGATGGCAACTCTTTCCTGATTCTAGGCGTCTGGATAATCTTACTACAGCTTAATCTTGATGAACCACAAACAAACGCTTCCGAGAATCAATTGTGTTTGTTTTTTTTTTGCATCTCAAACTGCTCGTACAATTTTCGCAGTGTTACTGAGCGTCAACCCTACCTCGCCTGTAATCAGTTTTGTGTGTCATAAAAGTGTCTCACATTATATAATCCCCTCCAATCAAGTGTCTTACGCTTATTCAAGCAAAAGTCTACCGAGTTTTCTCAAAAATAGACGATAAATTTATGCTGTGCGGAAAGCTTGAAATTAGGGTGCAGTAAAAGTGCTCCTGGACAATGTGGACTTTTCTCATGGCTGAAAAAGCACCTATATTAAGGGATCAATACACGGGACAACGAACCAGTGTGCTAGAAGTTCATTTGCCTCTGTTGTTGTTGTTGTCGATCTAATGCTAATACACCTGTTAATGTTGATTTGCTTTTAGTATCCTGTACGATCAACGGACAACCTTTTGGTAGTGCCCGATTCTTGCGGGCGATAGAAGAGTAATCGGAGCGTTTGACCGATTGGAGCGATTAATAGGCATTGAAGTTCCGAATTCTGCCTGTTTGAGGAGCACAGTTTGCCGATTTGCTGTTCATTAGAACTCACTTGCTACGTACCACTGACCGTCTTATGTCCTGAAAACCACTGTATCATACGTCCAACCATGCACATATATTAAAGTGTTTCCCTCACCCAATGATTCCCTTTAAACCGATACATATGAATAGTACCATTAAAGTGCCCTAACATCAAAAGATTGTAGGCTATGCAGTACGTATTCCGAAGGCAGAATTTTGAGTCGATTCTTAGTGCATTCGTTCAGTTGTTCAGTCAAATTATTGCGCTTCCAAAGAAACTCAAATCTCAGCAAACAATAGCGCTTGGCTGAAAAAAATATATTTGACTATCTACCGTCGTCCCAAACCACTTCAGCAGTGGGTTGGTTTACATTGGCTCAGATGATCTGGGTCTGGTTGTTTACGCATTTGAACTACATTAGGGCTTTGTCCTACTTATTCCGCTTTCAAAACAGAAAGAAACACATGCTTTATAGTCTTGAATGACCACATTCAAAGATGACAAGTTACAAATTGATGTTCGGTATGATCCAGTAGACCACCTGCAGCGACTGGACTGATCCGTCGTTTTCGACCAGAGGAGATGGATGATGTAGATGCTGTTTCTTACGGATGGTCTAGCGTTGCATCCAATACACGAGTCTGCCATAAATTAAGACGAAGCACTTACGTATCACTCTATTTGACCTGTTCGAGCGTATCTTTTCACCTATCTGAAAACTGAGGTAACATAATCTAGATGAGTCACTAAGCGACTGGTGTTTCGAGATGCTCATCAGAAAACTGAAGAAGTCAAGGAAAGATAAAATGGAAAGCAAGCTTTAAAACTGTTGCTAGTAGTTGTATAGAGGCTGTCGCACCGTAGGCCGAACATATCGGAAAGGCATCATAAGAATAAACCCCAGACAATTTTCAACTACACTGCGAATTTTGCGTTCAAACCGATAACGGGGACTGACCTTCATACGTTTCATAGGATCCTTGGGAATGGGTTCATTTGAACTCAGCGATCGTTGAAGCACCGTAAAGTCATAGAAGACCTTCAGGATTCGCAGGAAAAATAGCGTCATCATTGAAAATCAATGAATCAGGCAATCCTAGTAGCAACGATATGCCACGAATATGCCACTTGTCAATAATGAATCAAACTACGACTCATCCGGCTTATAAGTCTAGCGAACGACACAACAAGCAGACAACTAGTCAGTGGGCCAACCAAAAAATGTCGGTCGGGCGAGCAACTAATAGGTCAGTATCTATCTATCTATCTATCTATCTATCTATCTATCTATCTATCTATCTATCTATCTATCTATCTATCTATCTATCTATCTATCTATCTATCTATCTATCTATCTATCTATCTATCTATCTATCTATCTATCTATCTATCTATCTATCTATCTATCTATCTATCTATCTATCTATCTATCTATCTATCTATCTATCTATCTATCTATCTATCTATCTATCTATCTATCTATCTATCTATCTATCTATCTATCTATCTATCTATCTATCTATCTATCTATCTATCTATCTATCTATCTATCTATCTATCTATCTATCTATCTATCTATCTATCTATCTATCTATCTATCTATCTATCTATCTATCTATCTATCTATCTATCTATCTATCTATCTATCTATCTATCTATCTATCTATCTATCTATCTATCTATCTATCTATCTATCTATCTATCTATCTATCTATCTATCTATCTATCTATCTATCTATCTATCTATCTATCTATCTATCTATCTATCTATCTATCTATCTATCTATCTATCTATCTATCTATCTATCTATCTATCTATCTATCTATCTATCTATCTATCTATCTATCTATCTATCTATCTATCTATCTATCTATCTATCTATCTATCTATCTATCTATCTATCTATCTATCTATCTATCTATCTATCTATCTATCTATCTATCTATCTATCTATCTATCTATCTATCTATCTATCTATCTATCTATCTATCTATCTATCTATCTATCTATCTATCTATCTATCTATCTATCTATCTATCTATCTATCTATTCATCTGTCTGCCTGCCTGCCTGTCTGCCTATCTGTCTGCCTGGCTATCTGCCTGTCTGTCTGTCTATCGGTTACTTGGCCTTTCTGTCTCTCCCTTTCCGCCTGATAGCCCATCTTTCTGGTTTTTTGTCAATCTCCAATGTGTCTATCTGAGTATGTATGTATGCATGTATGTATGTATGTATGTATGTATGTATGTATGTATGTATGTATGTATGTATGTATGTATGTATGTATGTATGTATGTATGTATGTATGTATGTATGTATGTATGTATGTATGTATGTATGTATGTATGTATGTATGTATGTATGTATGTATGTATGTATGTATGTATGTATGTATGTATGTATGTATGTATGTATGTATGTATGTATGTATGTATGTATGTATGTATGTATGTATGTATGTATTAAACCCCATAACCAACCACCTCAAATACTGACGTGCGTAATGCTTAATATCCGAGATGAGTATGATGGGAACTGTACTGTATTGCGCTCACAACCTCAAATATACTTGGTAAATTTTTTTAAACGTCGATAAATCTTGCTTTCGGAAACGCTCACCTCAGATTCCAACAAATTTCGGGAACCGACTTCTTTAATGCTTTGGTCTAAAACCAACTGGAAACCGATAGCTGCAATCAGTAAAAATTTTTGACTTACTTCATCAGGATCAAAGGTTGGGAGTCATGAACCTCCGCCTTAACCAGCACACTATTTACACACGGTTTAACTCATTTAAAACTTGTCTTCCGTGTTTCTTGCTTCTTGTTCATCACGTTCATGAGACACAAGTATCTTTAGCCTTTCTTTTCTATTTAGAACGTAGATTTTCAAGACTGTCAGAATTAGTCTCGTTAAGAGTTCGTAGATATCTATGGATTTCAGTCTGCTCTAGAAAGGCAGATGAGTGTTACTTCAATATTTACATTAATCCGTAGTGAATAGACCGATAGCAGATCAACCTAACCTTCAAAAATAAACTTCCGTGGAAGCTAAAGCAATTTTTAACGAATCTTCGTTTGGTTATCTGTTTTTGCAGGACAGCTGGGCAATACTGAAACTCATTTTTTCCGGGAAATCTAATTCTCCAAGATAATTTGGTGGTCCTTGATCAGTGCAGAGTGCCTATTGTCAGGATCAGTCGCAATTTCCTACTACAAACGTTGCTGACAGGGGCTGAATGCCATCTTGTTAAGCTATTTTGGCACTCATTGTAAGGCCCACAATTATTACATGACTATTGATTGTTTCTCCAAGCACCTGCCCACCGGTCATCGCAGGCTGCGACTTGATGATTATGGAGCAAGGTGATCATTGAGTGAATGGATAACGCATTTTTCACAGCAGAATTTTACGATAAAACTTGGAAAACCTCCAAACACCGGAAAAAATTTCTTATTTAAAAGTTCGGATACTTTAAGTTAGTTTCAGAAAAAAATAGGAAGAAAATGAAAAAATACCAGTATTTCATTTTAGACTGCGTTGTATCGGGGCACACTCAATTTTGGTTGCAGTCTGTCTTTGAAATATATTGTAGAGCGTGTATAGATGTTTGATCGCCTTTACTATTACTTGCCCGGCGTGGTAACCACAAGCAACTTGTCACACATCATGCAAACCTGGGAAGGAAAGATGGATGCAGAATATTAATTTCATCAGTAGACGGCTGACTCTCAAATGACAAGGCTACCTATTGAACCAAAAGAGTCCTTAGGATCACGTGTGCTCTATATTGTGCCATTGTCACAGAATTTGTTTGACTAATCTGTGATACAAATATACGGTGGATGTAAGTATTATGTACCATCATTGCTTGTGGTAAAATATTGCTGCTACCAACGGAATGATCAAGGATGGCAACTACACAGTCTTATATACTTGAGTGGTCGACCTTTTTTCGGTACTCTAAATTCACTTATATAAAGGAACTTCCATATTAGTGTAAATTACTTTGATACAAAGTTGAGAATACACTTCGCAGTGATGGCACAAAACTGGTCGAACAACAAAGAAGCTCAGTCAATTTGCACATCGCGTTATTCACATCTATTCAGCCAAAACGGAACTGTATGCCAACAGCAGTCGACTCGTGCACAGTTGTGATGTCCTAAGGGGTTTGTTCGGAGACGGATGTGCTAAGGCAATGCGACTCCAATGCAAACTGGAGCCAGTGAAATCAGCATGCAAACGCACAAACGCCTACTGAATGCCAGCTGCCAATGTAAAGACTGCACGAAAGATGACTGATATCCTAGGCTAAGTTTTCGGTTATCAGTGGGTGAATCACTGGACGCTTGCACGCGGTAGATGGACGGCAGTTGGTTGATATGGAAGAGAATGTGGGGCAACGTGAAAGCGTAAAAATTTGAGAGAAGATTGGTAACGAGGGAGTTACAGGTTTGTCTCTAACCCCCATTAGGTACTAACATGATTACATAATGATGAATATGGATATTAACGCAGCACTCGGATACTAGTGTAACCCATCAGTTTTTTTGCGTTACGTTGCATTGTAACACCACACTCCATCCGGATCACTCTGTTTAGTGCCACATATTCCATATAGTTAAACAGTTGGAGAATCCTGTCTTCCTCAGACACTGTAAATTGAGTCGATCGCGAATAAGGGCATGACATCTCTATTCTGTCACTGTCTTGCTACCGTGAAGTGGTGTGGAATGTTCCGCAGCACGGTACACAGCGCCTTTCGTGTCCATCCGCAAACAGTGGCTGTTCCGGACACATATTTGATATTCCTGAGTTAAACTCACTTTGGATCAATAATTGGAGCATTATCAAAACAGAGGAAAGCTGAGCAAAACTCCAGCCCACTACCAATAACTTCCGTGTCGTGTCTTTCATGGACAATTTAATGAAAAGACACTTTGGTGGAAGTATTTATATTGAAAGCAGTGCAGTAGACAATGCACTTTTGCTCCGTAACGTAGGAGTAAGAGAACCAAAATCAACATACGGAACTTCGAGTTCTATCGCATTCGACCAGCTGAGTGGTGTTGTGAATTGAACTGTTAACCATCTAGACGATACTAATTACCCACAACAACTTCACAGTTCTGAAATATTGCAACGCAAACTGCAGTGTAAAATGAGCTACACAGAAATGGTGGCACAACCCAGCCTTCCTTTACTGTGCCGTTAGCGTGACGGGTCTCTGCGTCCGTTGAGCCTTATATTGCCTGGAAGGCCAGCATTGTAAATTACTCAGAACAAGTGTCCTGTAGCCGAACACTCATGACAAACGTCCACGTCTTTCTGAGTGGTTCTAGCTGACGGAGAGTAGACAGCCCTCAATGTCCAATAATGGTTTGCCACGGTGAAGATGAAGTCTTTTTTCGTTCATGGGCTGATTACGAATAACCATGTTTGTTGATCGCAGGAAATCCGAGGATTGTTCCAGAAGGGCACCAATCCAACCCTTCAAAAATGCTGATGAATTCATAAGCAGCTAAGAAAAGACTACCTACATATGCTCCTTTTGGCAGTTTTGATTGACTTAGAACGACGCATAGGGACATACAAATCAGGATGGAAATGAATGCACATTCCGAATCACCCCAGAACTGTTCTGCTTTTCCTAAATAACTTTTGATCAAATGCCTAGCGAAGAAAGCAGAAAACAGACTGCTTAATCTTTGAAAGCGATGTAAATAAATAAGGAACTGGATGAACACACCACGGGAAGGTGAACACACTGAAAAATGGGGCGCAGTGCAATGAGCAGGCATCATGGCTGTTTCGCAAGCTAGTTCGGTTAGGGGTTGGGCAGAAAACGGGCTCAATATGTCACCAAATTGTCCTAGCTCTTCCCACCTGTTTTCGACGTAGATGACCTCACTCAACACTCTTGACACGTGCGACGGCTCCCAGTTACCTCTGATTCAGACTAGACTCACAGGCAATCTTATGCCCGGATGAAGAGTTCTATTCGCCTAGTGCCACGCATACCCTACTATTCGCAAAGGAAAAGCAATATTTTACTGGTCGTATAAGTACCAAAAAGAGGTTTCGTGTGCTTACTTAGTATTTAATTAATTAACTATTTAGTAACCATGGTTGGACGAATAATAATCTCATGGATCCGCCCAAACCACCGGTTTACTAGCTCCACAATCAAAGACCGTGATTCCCAGATCCGCTTGAATAAGGGAATGGTGGCGACAGTGTTGCGGAAATGATTTGTTTCGTTCGCTCCCACCTGCCGGAACGCGTTTAAAGCGGAACAAAATGGAACAAAATATAAAGCTATTTTCATAGTCTATATGGATAAACTGTAAAGTGACCGATCACTAAAACCAAGGTAGCCTAAGATTGACTCGCAGGTCTTTCTGAGCACGCAGTGCGGGTCTAAGACGATTTTTCAGTATCGCTTCGGGTAAATTCAGTCTGTGTGGACGAATGTTTCGTGCTATTGCCCGGAAAGAGGGTTAAATTTCAATTCTTCGTCCCGTCGCTACCGGATGTGTGGCAATTGGTGGCCTGATTTTCGACTCTTTCTAGGTTAAATCGGGTTTGTTTCGGCAGAACAAACGTGCCTCCGTATAGACTTCATTCTACACAACAATACTGACCGGCACTTCAAGCAAACTTCTGGGGAGGTTGACTTACGTGCGCTACGGTCACACAAATGTTGTGACCGCTTCACTGAAAAGCGTCTTCTGATTACTTCATTGGCCATCCGACAGGAAGAAGGCTACTGAGGCATCGGTGATCAAGAACTTGAATGTAGCCCTTACCATAGCCTGGCATGTGCAAGCTCTGAAACCCACTGATGTCTTTTGAACTTCACAGATGTCGCAGGTTGGGAGGCGCGATTCGAGCCTTTCGGATTCGTGCACTGACTTCATCAGACAATTCCGTCAAAGCCAATAGAGCTACCGAGTTACGTAATATTCCCCGCGACGTCCAGGGTCTCTGCTCTGTTTACAGCATTGATCGGTCGACATAATCGTTTTTACAACGTCTTTTTCAATGTCCACATTGGTGCAACACTGAAACAGATACCGTCGAATTTAAATTTCACCTTTACTCCTCCGAGCCCACTCATGGGCAAACGAGACTGACATGATGTCACCATAAGGGGGAGGACTGAGCGCCTGTTATGCTCTATGAGTCATGGAGGGATTAATGTAGGGCAAACTGCGCGCTACTGAGCGGTATTCTACCTGATACAGGTACTCTCCCCTTCAGAGGAGGTAGACCAGCGACCTGTTCGCGTAATGCTCTTATCTGACTGGAGTTTGGTCGGCCGATTCCGAGTGTAGACCTTGGCTTAATGGATAACTTGTCCCAGTGTTTACACAAGACCACCCCAGAATCCTTCGCTGATTCAATGCCAACGCCCTTGCTTGGATATCAACCCGTTGTTATTATCTGTGAGTTTTCTACAGAATTCATGTTGTTCACATGTTATGACTTCACCGTACTTGGAACTTTTACATCAAAACAGGTATTTGGAAGCCATTTGGCTTTTACACGGTCTGCTATGTCACTCTTCGGTGACAATTTTTACCCTCAGTTTGGCGTTTGCCAACATTTCGTAAGCCCTCAGTTCCGTTTCACGTGATAGACCTGTCAATTCAGCTGAGACATATGGGGTACCGCCATTCTTTTGTTTGACACGTCGTATTCCTGTGAGAACTCTGCAATACTTTCACCCAACTTCGAAGTCCACCGCTTGAGGTGTGAGGCGGGAAGACCCACTCTCCTAAATGGCGTTCATAATGTTGATGAATGCGTCTCTTGAACTGATGGGGCCACAACTGGACTGGCAATTCCGTGACACCCCGGTGGAAGATTTTTCCTTTGTTAGCGACTGGGCTCTTCTCGAGGAGAAGGTTGGGGCTGCTGCGGTCGAGTTGGGGCAAATCGGTATGAAGATCAACGCTCGGAAGTCGAAAGCAATGGTGGTTTGCGGGGAGTAAAAACAACGGACGACCGCAGTGTTAGTCAAGCTCTTTTGCTTCGCCGAGTAACCCATCAGCCGTTTGAGTGAAATATTTGCGCGGTTACTTTACTTTCAAAAACAGAAGGTTCTGCAACCGCGGACAGCAGCTTTTGAAAGTGCTCGATATTGTGACATTCAAAAGTTTGCGCACTTTCATCAGTAATCCATTTGTGGCTGACTGCGTCTACCAAAGCACGCCCCAATGAGCTATGTCCACGCCGGTGGACAACATGGGGAATTTGGCATCCCGAGGCAGATTTCAGCCATCCCGAAGAGTAGAAATCGCGTAAGGGAAAGCTATTGTCTACGCAGTGGGAAGTACTACGAGATGCATCCATTGATCTTTCACTTAGCAAGGTTATTCGAGACCTCGGTTTTCCGGCCCGTGTCCGAATTGCATGCGCAAATGCGGACACGAAGGAATAACTGTTGCTTCGGGCGGTTGGCCGCACAAGAGCGCAGGTGGTCGCGGTTTGGGAAAGTTGGTGGCTTTGCTTCTTTTGTACAGATGGCTTGTGTTTTCAGAACGTATGATTCCTCGGACATTTATCCACAGTATCCAGCTCCGGCGCAACCTGCTTGGGATGAGATTTAGCAGCGTATGGCGTATTCATGATAACCAAAGTGTATTTCATCTCGGAAACTGTCAATTGGAAATTTCGGTATATATTCTGTAGTCTTGCCGGTTCGCGCAACATACTGTATGTGCTAGTTAAAATCAGATCATAAGGGAATCCGTACAACTTCGCTGTCGTCTGGAATACACTGTATTCGAGGAGCTGCGAGCATTGCGATGTCTTCCATTAGGCCTGACCGGATCGCTTTTCGGGAGTGATCGCTCCTTCGTTATCATCTCAGCATTGTGTGCCACCGAATGTACTGTTCATTTGTCGGCTTGCGAACTGATGATCATTTTATATCGAAGAATCCGCCTCATCCAATCTGCTAAGGTCGTTGTTGGGCTATCGACGTACGCACGACCATTACGTCGCGGTACACGGCGTTGAGCGTTTATTCTTGCCATTTACTCCCATAGCCGACCCTGTAGGATGGATACCATGAGGCTATTGTCCAAGTATTTTCTGTCCTAGCGCTAACTTCTCAAAGAGCATTCAGAATTGTTCTCCCCCTTCTTCAGTTGCAGGTCATTTCACTTACTTTTTTTGCTCCAGAAAATCGTACATATATTAGAGCTCGTTTTCACGAATTTAGAATCCACCGAAAGTGCGCCTTAGAATAGAACATTTTCCTTTTTTTAATTATGTTAACTGTACGTCCTTTCATATTCGTCGCTCACATTTTTGATGTTTACATCGATGCTGCTGAAAAACAAACGACAATAAAGCACAAGTATACAGTAGACTGCTTTTGTCTATTAGTTATTCTGGTGGTAGAAAATGCGTACACTTTATTCTGTGTGATTACCGACCTTCAGACATTCGGCGTATAATTTAGTGCGGATGTACTGAGTCTCGTGTCATCACAGTCCTTCGGAAATCTCGAGGTCATTGTGTGTGGTTTTCTGATTAAAAAACCTAAGAAATATCCCTTCGAAAATCAGAAGTGGATGTTAACATCTAATGGATCTGTAGTGTGTACGTAAGCGACGTGACATTCTGCACCATGATGAATTTATGAGATCGCATTTCCGTACACCCTCAGTCCGGTAGCAACTGAGGATTCGTCGTCGTCGAGGTTCAGCTCTGATGTCTCGCTAATGTGCAACCACAATTTATTTAAAAGGATAGAGGCATAGTAGTAGCCCAGCACAAACATTTCGGGGATACCTGAATGTATTGTGCATCTAAATTGAGAATCGTACGCTACTCACTCTAGATTGTAGACAACACCAAGAGGCCAAGATGCTAATCAACATACTCCGGAAATACTGATTAGGCTGAGAAGCACCTTCTATTCCTCAAAAGAACCTACCGCTGGAAACTCGACAGCCTTAACATAGCTGGTTTATATGTCGTCATATATCTCATGAATGTTGTTTGGTTAGATGTGGAGCTTTCATTCTACCAAGATTCGTACCACATGTGTTCACTCACAAAAAACAACCAATACTCCAAGTGTTGTTATTGATGGCAGTTACCACTCACAAATTAGCTTCAGTCTACATTGCTTCACTTAATGTGTGTGGCTACCAACAAAAGCATTGGGCAAACCTGTATATAAAGGTGTATGGATTTACAAAGGAATCTGATAGTGGAAGCGTGAAAGTTTTGGTTCGAGTTGTTTAACAAAGCAGATATTTTTCCTATCACTTTGGGAGGGGTTAAATGCACTTGTAAGCACAAATTGAGGTCTTGTTTCTAACCAACACATGCGATTTGTCCTAATTCTCTCAAGAGACTAGCTCATAACGACATACAAATTTGAGCTATTTAATTTGCACTATTAACCATACGAGACATTTTACCTGTGTATAACGAGCAACAGACTTGAATATCTCAGTAAGGATTTTGAGCTTTGCGTAAGATTCTGGAACTTTCATTTGAATCGCCTCATTGGAATGTTTTTTCTGTTCACCAGCCAAACAAGCAAACAGATCACCCAACAGCAGATGGTGAATGTTCGCACCTGAGACTAAGCATCCGGTATGATTTCAACGTGAAGCGCCCTTCATTTGGTATTTCTGATGAATGAAAACCTACCTGGAGATTCTGAATATCTGCGCAACTGAATCCAGGGTAGCGTTTGATCGGTTGTGTCAACCTTCCAACGATAAAACACATAGAGGACCTTAACGCCGCTTAGCTTCAGATGCACACCAGCAATATCCCAGCAACTTATGGGTCTTTGTTCGCCGCCCTACATATAGCCTTACATGGGCCTCATTCCTGACAGAACGCACTTTCGCAAAACTGCTGAAAACTATTCAGCTACCCACTACCGGTTTCCTGGCGCTCATCAAATTTATGTTATATGTGAACATCGAATTTTACACAGTTGACTAAATACATCTATTTGCAAACTACGCTGGAGTCAATGAGACTCAAATTGGTCTCTTGTTTTTGTACACTCTTTAAGCGAGGACACAAACTGCGTTGATTTCTTGCCTGTTAGTTCGCGTTTGATCCCTCAAACGGATCTTATCTAGCGACTCATTGTATGGAAGTTATGATGCTAACCTACTTTCCTATTACTGACCGAAGCATAAGAAACTTGATTTCGCGCTAGCTTCCCATCAGTTACCGAAGGCAATCAGTTAGGTTTCGTTGATCCTGTCATCTGCCATGGAAAACAATTACCAGACAAGGGAAGGGTCTGATTTTTGCGAGAGCCCTGTTTTACACCACGCACAGTAGTCTCTCTTATCCAAATTTACTCGACCGCAGGATATACTTTTAAAAATTTCATGGCGCCCAATCTTTTTAACACTATCCGATCCGAATTCGGCTGGAATTCGTGAAGAGTATACCTGTTTACACGTCTACCAGATTGTCACTTTGCGCCCTATTACACATCCTATAAAATCATGTGCTTCAGTCTATCCGGAGAAAGAGGTTGGGACACTTGAATGTCCTTTTCAGGCTGACTCCAAATAAGTCCAATCACTAAGCAAGTGGTTTCTTGCGTCGGGGTTGAAACCAGCAGTGTATTTTTACGCCTTACGCCTAAATTACGTGTAAAGAGCTAAGTACGGATTCCAAAGGGTGCGACCAAAAGAGTGATGATCTAACAGTTGCAGAGGGCAGTGGAGCATCGGTGTTGAACAGTGATGTCATGCTGTCGATGATGATAATGATGCAGAGGGCTGCTCGATGTTGCCTGATAGAATATTGGCACCTTCAGTCCAAGTGTGCCATACACTTCTGTATTCCGTTTGCTTTGGCAAGACATGGATGAACGCTTTAGCGCGTACTCAAGCATATTGGCCAGTGATCGACTTCTTCGTGGGAAACACGATAAAATCATGTGATCAGTGTGTACGTGCCCCTGAGAATTAGTTCATGTAGATTCTCTATAAATGGAATTAGTCCTGTGTTGTACACTTATCCTCCTCCTCACCGGTAAAATCCACTAAACTATGATCATTTAATAAAGGCGGTGTGTGCACAGAAGTTCATGCCGATGAAGTGAGGTTTTGTGGCATTCAGAAAATCTGGTCTTTCCCTAGAGGGTGACCTTCTCAAAGCGGAAGGAAGGCTGTCTACAGCAGCACTAAGCCCCAAAAGTGCCTTGAATTTCTGACGTGACGCACTGTCCTGGAGCGATTGGAATCAGTCGATACTGCAATTATTACTCCTATGGTGCGGTGATGTCCGTGGCCTTCTTCGGTGGTTTTGTAATTTTAGCTGCCCTCCACTGGAGGAGACTAATTCCTGGAGAGACCAGTAGTCCAAAACGAGCCCTTTTAGTTGACTCATATAGCGTGGGTGAGTGTACTCCAAGGAAAACCATGATTGGTCGACGCCTTGCGATCATCTCCCCAGGGCGGCACCTTTGCTACGGGTATCCTGGGTCATCAATCAGTAAAACTCTGTCCCCTTATGTTCGGAGAATATCTTGCCTTACAGCTTTCTCTATACTAGGGAGCACTAGTTCATTAAAGAACAAACATTCCTGGAGAAGACTGAAAAGTAATTCTGTTTGGATTCCAATTAGCCATGAAATTCGGAAGAATTCCAACCCAGATGTATCGTTACCTGCCTACGGAAAATACAGCACTTGTCAAAACAAAGTCTAACAACTTTCCTAGTTTGTCCAAGATAAATTTATATTCAGTCCTGAGAGAGCGACGTCAGGAATGAATTTCCGCTAAAACATACAGATTTTGGTTGTTTTCTTGAGGAGTGTTTCAGTGGTAGATATCAACTCACGTAACAGAACGCTGATAGTCGGTCCTCCAAGGAATTATTGTGACAGGCGACAAACGTACGAATGTGTCCTTTTTAAAGGAGTCACTTCTAAGGATAGGTAAATTTTTCAGTTCATTCTGTTCTTTCCAGAGCAATAAAAATTGTTTTTTCGCTGAAACGATCGCACAAAAAATAACCGAGGTTGGTTCTTCTAAAAAATGGTCTCTCCTAAGCTAAAGATGCCTCAAGAGAACAAATATAAATAGTCCCATCGGAAAAACTGTCAATACAGACGAAGAAACCGGAGTAGTTACGTGATATACGGATAACTAGAATGCCATAGTACTAACAAAATCACTTTCCTCAGTAGGTGTCTTTATGATGTCAGATTAGAAAAGGTTGCACTGCACGAATGTTGCATTGTACTTTTTGTCCAGAGGCGACTTCGCTCCACTGAACGATATTTCAAGTCAAATTTCGAGGACAAAAATGATGTGGGGATAGTTTTTTGTGAGGTCGTAAGAAGACTGGTGTGTTTGCCTTACATTTACCACTAGATTTTACCCCAGCGGCATCTACTCAAACATCGATTTAACCATTTTTAAAAACGAAAACCTCCGTCTTAATCTGGATTCCTACCTAAATGAAGTGATCCTTGAATTTATGTGCATCCAAAATATAGACAAGCTAAACTGTATGAAACAAAGATCCTTTTGAAAACAGCTAAATATTCTGAAAATTGTTGCAATACAAAAACCACCAGAGGCCATGAGTATATTCAGCCTTTAGCCAGTCAGCATTAGTGCAGTCTTTCTCTCGAACGATAATGTGCGCCTATGCACCTGAACAGTCACTAAGTTCACTTACTGAAATCAAAATCTGGTGCAGATTTACCGACAACTAGACTCACGGCGCACATGTTTGGCATGTCCCTAATGAAGCCGTCCACGGGACATTGTATTGTGTTGTCCAACAAACCATGTATTTCTGGCCAGCTGTTATATGGTATGAAAAGCAGAAGGTATAGCTAATAAGTGGAATTTAACCCGCGGCGAATGTGCACTACCAATTCACTTGGGTTCGTTCAAAACATGAATGCCGTCATCTACCCGGCACAGAGATAAATCTATATTTGTTTTCCTGTAGGCAGCTGAATTATGAGTACATTTGTGAATTATCACTCTGCATCTGCATCCGCTTTACTGATGACGTTAGCTATCTGTACTTAACAAGGACATGTGCCAACGCACTAATTCCTGAATGTGAAGCTATACGGTGAGGCTAATGTTCATCAGGCAAGGTTTGAAAACTCATTAGCTGCAATTGATGCCTATTACGGGAAATCTTGCCATCATTTTTGCTATTCAGGCAACAAACGGTGGAACACCTCGAACCAATACAGAGCAAGATTTTATTTGCTTTCGCGACTTTCTGGGTTCCAGGAAGCATGTAGTTTGTATTACCAGATAAACAGTTCAGTCACGCTTTCTGAACAGTCACTGAGTCGCCATTTTGTAGCTTCAGCCATAACAAACTAGTTGACTTGTAAAAAATAAAGGTCGTCCAACTGATTATTTCGGACTCTGAGGGCATTTAACCATATCATCTTGATTTCAGCCTTTTAAAGTACATAGTGATTATGACTACCGATGTAATTAGACCTAGCTTTTATTGTGGAAAGAGTTTTTCGTCTCATGCTATCGTACACACCAAACGAAGGTTCAGTGTATAACTTCGACTGTAGTTAAACTGTGTTACGACACAACAACATGTTTACTGGGGCGTTTTTCGTTGCCTCATACGGATGGGCTGAGGTGAAATGTTTGCAGATATCTTCCACCTATATGGTTCAAGTTAGTAAAATAAATCCACTTGCTACATCCGGATATTCGCCGTCTACAATGCGTATTGGTGATACTCTACGTTGTGTTGTAGGTTAGGTTAGCATTTTTACACTAATGGTGGGGACATCACCAGTGCTCACTTATGATTTAAGTAATCATATTGAGTTGGACTCCCTCACATCAACAAAATACTGTGAGAATGGCGAGATGCATCTTTTTCAAAGGTGATAGTCTTATCTTCCACGTGGTTTACTCTAACTACCCTCTACATAACAAGAAAAAATCGGACGTCACTGTAGTGTTCTCATTCCGTCTACCTTACAGCATTGGTGCAACAAAGATATCCTACATTTAATCCATGACCACAATATACCTCCGGTGTTCTAGATGCACGCGTAGTACAAAGGTATTTGATCTACAACAAAGCCTACTATCCTAGTATGGGACACTACGTGAACATAACAAGCTCAGTTGCTCGGAAATGTTCGGAATTCACTTCTTTGATTCTTCCCAGTAAACATAGAATACACTTTACGTAAACCCAGTTTATATATCAAAACGTTATTACAGGCATTTGTGACCTACTGGATGCGTCTGATAGAGTTTCTGTTCCACTGCAATGAGATTCGTATATAACTCACCTAGTGAAACCCTTGTAAGTAACCTGCAGCCCTGTGACTCACTCCTAATGCAAAATAGCAAGTCAGGCATCTGAAGGACACCAACCCGTCAGCACTTGAGAACGGGGAATCAGTCCCTCTTTTGTGTCACGCAGCCACGCCGATCGCACAGGTCGTAGGCCATAACCACATCAGGAGAAGAACAAGAAGACTCCTAGCTGATTATTGCACTGATGATTTACCGGCTACATTTATATTCGCGGTAAAACGTCGTCATGACTAATGTTTTCTTTCAGCCTGATTGAATGCGGCCCACAATCAGAACACGTCAATACGTCAATTTTTATGCTGTAGACCACAGTAAACTAGCCCGGAAACCCTTTCAACCAGAAATAATACATTCTGATATAAGACTGTCCTTACTATTAAGATGTTTGCCCTGATTTTCTAAACTACTCAAAGGAACCAAATTGATGAGCATACAGAAATCAAGGGCCGTGACCTTGGAGAGACACTGTCCAGAAATAGCTTTTACGGAATGGGAAAGTCAGGTACTTCGATATGGGATGACCAGTGGTTTGTGAACCAATACACCACAACATCACAATCCTCGTCTTATGAGGCTAAGGTTAATGCACGAGAACACTCTACCCTTCATGGCCACTACTTTTACCACTACCCATGACCTGAGATTTGGAGATGTTAAATCGTCATGCATTGCTAGATGAGCTACCAGCTCAAAATCTATTGTTGAAATTGAAATTATTAACCAGCTGATGGTAAACAGCAAAAGCGGAGCGTGCAAAAAATTATTTGGGGAAGTTACTTACCGGCTGTGTGTCACGATTACCTTCGTAGCCTCGTAGTTCTGCTGTTGCAGAGCATAGGTTACAAAATACAGTCCATCGTTGTCAGGAACAAAAGCTGCATTTGCTGTCAGAAGGCATTCTAACACCTGGGCATTGTTTGCTCTGGCTGCGTAATGCAAAGCCGTCAGCTGAGACAGGGAAAGAAGGACGAATTTGACAGATACAGAAATCAAGTTAATAGGGTGCCTGAGTCTTTATTTCTGACATGCTAGGTGTATCAATCACGTATGTGCGTATGTATCACGCGGTAACCGACAGCCAAACCTCATTATGGTCCGGAACCAGAGCTTATGAAGCGGTAGTGCAACCCAGAAACCCAGGTTATTGTATCTGAACTAGAAGAAAAACGACCCGAGTACTTCTGTAGATGTCTAATAGTGAGTTAATTCCAAAACCTGATTCTAGTTAATTGCACCCTTAATGGAGGATTTGCGCGCACATTAAAATGATTATTACATTTCCACACCTCAGTCTAACGTCACAGGCAATAAAATACTTGAATGGTCTTCGGATTTCCAAAGTGTTGTCTTTCTTAAGGAATAATATATTCATTTGCAAATTCTCATAGTTGAGATGTTCACCAGAACTGCTGGGACAGTAATTTTGTCATCATGTTTTTATAAGAGAAGCGAAATTTTAATAATGTGTTCCACAATGCGGTTCCATAAATTTAGCAGATCGTTTCTTGGGATCTTCTGACCGTCCAACTGGATAAAATATATGAATGGAGCAGTTATTCATTATTGATCATGCTTCTGATGATTGTTGGAATTTCTTCCATATTTCCAGATTCGCGTCAGCATGCTGCAGCGAAGTAAGCGTTGAAGTGGTTTCACCAACCAAAGCTCGTACCTTCTATAAACTTGAATGGGCCGGAAACATATGCTTCTCTCTAGCCAGGCCTGTGTCCGACCTTATTTCTGTAAACCTTATACTAAGTGTTTAACAGCGAAACACACTCATTTGCGAGCAAATTTGATTTTGCGAAAAACTCACCTGGAACCCAGCTGAATCTCTCGTTTGTGATGTTTCCACGCCACTGAATGTGCTGCGCAAGGCCGCCTCATGTTTTAGTCACTACGATATTCTAGATATCGCGATACATGTATATTCGTGATGCACTACTCATAAGGTTGTTGAGAATTCCTTGACAGCCCACGACCGGTTTCGCCCGGTTGTCTGGAGACATCACAAACGAGAGATTCAGCTGGTTTCCAGATGAGTATCTAAAAACCAAGTGAGTGGATTTCACTAATTTCGGGCAATTGTGTTTCAAGTGGGACATAAGTTTAACGGAAGCTCGGGGACTGCGCTTACCTGATGAGCCCCAAGAAGGGCGTAACCGGTCGTGGGCTGTCAAAGAATTTTTAGCAATCTTATGAGTAGTGCATTACGTGGATGTATTCCACTTACCTGCTCATATGTGTTACGTCTGCTTATAATATAAGTACAGTAAAATGGAATCGATTCTATATAATTCAGGAAGTGTTCCGATTAGTGTAACTAGTTCTAAATGTGTTGGTTTATGAAATGCTCCTCCATATTATTCACAGGCCTATATAGGCAAACATTTGCAGGAACTTCAACACTCAGCAGTTGACGACCGAAGAATGTAGACAATAAACGTGTATGCTTATTTTTCAGGCTGGGAAAAATTTCGCTTCGTCGGTGGAATTTCCGTTGGTTATACTTTAATGGAAATTAGATTATTAACATCAGTCCGATATTATTGTCGACTTAAATTCGCTGATCTAGACGAACGGTCTTTAGCCAAAGACAACCAAAATATTCCTTCGGTTTCGACCCGCCACCAGCAGCAATCTCACATTCTACAAGGTAGGTTTAGAAATATCATTTTTATTGAAACATTTCTGATAATTGCTCCATAACAGTGGGATTTGTGCTGGGTAATCTAGGTTTTGTTTCCAAATGACTTTGGATTATTTATTATCGCAATTTGTCCATGTATGGACGATAGGTTCATTCATTTTAGGCCTATGAGAAACTTTTTTCCTGGCCTTGTGCCGAATTTTGAGACAAGAACTATGACGATGCACCAGATAACATGTAATCTAAGCGTATTGTGTAACTGCCACCTTACTGTCTGTATATTGTGTCGGTTCAACTGCAGGAGTATTTTTGCTGGTAGTGGACTGAACAGCAACCTTGTCACCTAATCGATGATTCGTTAGAATGATATCCTGCGGTAGTCTTACAACAGTCTGGTCGGTATATGTTGCACTTTAGCTACGAGGCTACCGTTTCACCCACCATTTCAGAGAATTTCTATCGATAAGCCCCGGGCAAATTTGCCACCAGGTACTCTGAATCAAAACAAGTTAGTCGTCTTTGATCATCATGCTATCCAAATCATGCGTTATCAAAAAGTAGTCCGACAGGATTATGAAAATATTCCACATAGAGTTTACAACGTCTTCAGCATGCGTAACGTAGGACGAAATCGGCAGAACCATCCAAGTTTTCAGTTGAATCTCACCTATTTAGATCACTCGTTGCAACCTCAGGTTGCCGGTAATAATCCCAAAAACTGGTGTATTTCTAAATGGGATAAAAAGCAAAGTCGGTTTACCTACCCCGTGAAAGTTAATCTGGTCCAGAAGAGATGGGTTAGTTTGGAGTAGTATCCGACACGTTTTGATGCACCCCCCGATCGCTGCATAATGCAAAGGAGTGTTTCCCAAGTGACATCTGAAACCGATTAAGAGAAATGTAAATGTAAGTCCGTTTCATCCCATTTGGCAGTGAAGTTGGAATGGGGAGCCAATATATTTTTTCCGGTATCTTAGCACTTCAAAGATCGGACTACCTTTGTGTTTCATAGACCGAACAGATAAGCCTTTGAAGTTATACATATAGTCTTTCCTTCCCAGAAAGCTCATCTAGAAAGACCGCAAAGTCTTCCCTGCTGAGAGATGGACATTTCTGAGATAAAGAAAAACAGTAAAAAATGGGGGGTATTCTTCGCAAACTTTCATGGTGCTAATTCATTGGCATTTCAAATATCAAGCAGTGTGATCCAATTTCCTCGAATCAGTGTCAGTCCAAATAACTTGGCCGTTTTACGCTGAGACAAAGTAACAAAGTAGCAGTGTTTCCTGAGGTAGAAACAGCTCAGAAACTCAGGATTCTTGAGCAGAGCACATGTTTGGTTCTTTCATTCAGTTTTTGCTAGTACTCCTTGTTGTTTTTTTTAAACTCGAACCACACAAATTTAGCGTAAATGTGGACATAAAAATGAAGCATTTAAAAGATACTCAAGTGCAGAGGAATGAAGGTAGTCTTTCGTAATTTTTGTACATACTGTGCGTTTCAGTCAAACTTTGAACACTGATATTTTCATTGCAAAAATGACAGTGCTATTGCAAAGAACTACTGATTATTTAAGTCTTCTGCAAATTACTGCAATTTACCACAAGGGGCATCTAAAAATCACTGGTCTTTAGAGGCATCTTTCCAGCTCACAGAGAGCAATACCTGAAGGATCAAAGGTTAGTTCAAACGAATCTCTTTTTACTATGAAAATCAAGCCTTCATTACTTAAATAAATTGAGTTCGTCTAGGAAACACAGCCATCTGAAAAATGAAGTCGAGTGTTATGGGAACAACCCCTATTAGCCAGGAAGCAATGGCTTACTTGCGAAAAACGCATCCTTTTTCCAGGAAAAGCTTAACTACTTCAACATGTCCTTGTTCTACCGCCACATGTAGTGGCAGGCGACCAAGTGCGTCGGGTGAATTCATTGCACGCATCCCAAGAGATGTGTCCAATAACCTTTCACACGTATGTAGGCGACCAAAATGAGCCGCAGTATGGAGAGGGGTATCCCGATCGTTGTCACGTTCAAGAGCAGAAGCACCACGTAGAACAAAGGCTGAGGTCGCGCCGAGGTTTCCCATTTTGGTAGAATAGTGTAACGGTGTGCAACCGAATACGTCCTTTTCATTCACAAGCTGTTTAAAGAGAGTTTCCTGGAACAAACCAGACACGACAACATACTGATCAACTCATTTTGTACACATTTCTCCCATTTTTTGGTGCACTATGCACCTAAATGTACTGGAAAGAGCATGCCACAATCTCCTTCGAAGAACAACAAAGCATTTATGATAAGGTTGGTGAAAACTAGTTGACAGCCAACGACCAGTTTCACGTTTCTTTGGAAGTGTCTTTGAGATTTCGTCAATCTTATGTTCTACTTCGTCCAAATCGGACGTAATTTTCGACGCACAATCATTTGCAAACCAGCCGGTTTTTAACACGATACTCAACTGAATCCGGACTAAACCTCTCATTTTGTTACGTTATTCTACATAGAATGATTAAGGAACGGAAAGCGATAGACTAACTCCGTTTCATAGCAGGTGGAAACGTTCCAACCAGTGGTAACGGAATGTGCTTTCGCATGCTGTTGAGCCTCGGCAGATAAATGCAAAATTAATTTTCCGAAAAGCTGCTAGGTAAATCTTCACTTAAACGGTATTTCAAGTCAGTTGTGTGATTATTCATGATACACTGAATTGTGCAATAAAAACGACACTTGTCACTTACGTCATTTACTTCTGGTAGCACTGTCCTTACACCAGGACCACGAAAAAGCATGAGCAAATGTACCAAGTTGCGATTAGAGACATCGTGCGCGTTTGGATTGGCTCCAAGTCGAAGTAACTGAATGCACGCCCTAAAGGACCCCTTCATTGCGGCTAACAGTAGGGGCGTCCATCCGTTACCGTCCGTCAATTCCAGTGGCGATCCCTGTAGTTGAAACAAATCCCACTACGAGTTTTGTGCCCGTGTGTTTATGTGTGTGACAAAGAACACTGGAACTATTTACCATTAGTTGCATTTTTTCGAACACTAAATAATAAAAAAATATATCTTTTATATCTGGAGCCAGGTATACAATGAACAGCTGTGAGGCGACCAGTGATAGATTAGTTTTACAGTGTACTACTTACCTCCTCGGAAGCCTATCCAACACATCAAAATATCGGTAGCAGAATACTTGTCGTAGACACGTGCTTCTCTTCAGACACGAAAACCGACTATCCATGCATGCATTACGTGCGAATTTTGGCTTACTAAGCAGTTATCTCCTTCATACGGTAGTGCTTATAAGGTTGATACAACTCTTCGAACAATGACTACCGGCTACTTCTCTCTCGGGGCACAGTGATTGGGATCAGTGCCTACTTTAACACCCAATCGGACTCATGCAGATGTAAATAATCATTCCCAAGACTGGACACGCTTTAGTATTAGATGCAAGTTAATTTTTCTTTTAGAATATCACCAACCTGATAAGGGAAACCAAAAAAAATATTTTATTTGCGCAAGAACCAACATGTAGCTTTTGCGCACCGAAAATGTTATCATTAATGTCAGTTTAGTTTGCGCTTGACGCCACGAGGATGTCCATTTATTTGAACTTGTGGTTCTTTAGACTGTTTTGTCTAACTTATCTCAGTCTACGCGAAGAGATCTGAAATTTGGCCGGACTTTTCGAAGAAATGTGTGGTCATTCCACCAGAGTTATCGGGATGACTCACAGAATTAGCCAAGTGACATTATTCCTTCAGTACCTATAATGATATGGTTACGATGCAATTCACCTTAGGTGCACGAATCAAAATACGTGTATGTCATCGCGATAATCATGGGTAACCGTGTTAGCTTTCTGTAGTAGGCCCCCTTGTCATTGCTTTCAGAAAAGAAAGTGTCTGGCTCGCTATGAGGGCAAACTTATCTTCATCGAATGCTGTTGATATTTTTCCATTTTGGGGAGATCAAGGTGAAATACTGTGCACTAAATGCACTAGTTTAGTCATATTATCGGGAATTATAATGTGGGAAGCGCATGCCAAACCGTGAAGCGAAATTATTTAGGTTATTTGGTATTGTCCACATTTCATCAGGCTAAGATTCTAAAAGACCTTTCTCATCTGAGTATTCTGTATCAGTGGGTAGACCCCCTTGAAAAATTTCAACCGCATGGGCTTTGGATGCTGAAAGATACTTCAATGATTATGACGTTCACGTAGACAAAAAGAAGTGGAAGGAAAAGCTAGCCTTGCCTGACATCAGCATGTGAGAGTTTGCAATAGATCCCAATCCATCCACGGGAGTATGTGTGCGACGCTTTCGTACGTGCTCAACACAGTCGTCAGTAATGAAGACGAACTGGATACGAATTTTGAACATATTATAAGTTGGAGCAGAGCTGAAAGTGGGCTTGGTCGAAAAAAACTGGATTTAGACGGCTAAAACTATGGTTGTAGCGTAAATTTGTTCAAGTAACTAGATTATTTAAGATGGTAGTAAGAATCCGTTTGCTCGCCTGCTGCCGATTCATTCATATTACACCAACAGTTATATAACATTTATATAAAACCTACATAGGCTAGAATTGTTAAGGAAAAAGTTATCTCTAAGTTTCATGGAATATAAAGCGAACAAAGCGTGGCTGAGGCCTACTGATGGCGTAACTAGAGTGAGACACTTTAACTGATATATTCTCTGTACCTCTCTTAAATTCGCAAACCAAAAAATGTAGGCAACGAAAACCGGAAGGAACGAATTGCTATCACCTAGGTATTCTTGTGAAAGCGTCGAATGCCATCAGAAATAGTTGCTTATTCGTCTGTTCATCTGGAATATACTTGAGTTAGGCATAAGCGACCAGGTTATAGTGTTTGCACTATGATTCTTTCGCCTAGCAAGTTGATTGTAAAGCTTTCATCACCAATCGTTATGGCGTCATCAAAACGTCCTTGTAACGCGGGGCGTAGCTGTGCCTTGGCGGTTCTAAATTGAATGACAGTATTAGCGAAGTACACTTATTTGCAAACAAATTCGATTCTGCGAGAGACTCTCCTGGACCCAGCTGAAATGCCATCAGAAATAGTTGCTTATTCGTCTGTTCATCTGGAATATACTTGAGTTAGGCATAAGCGACCAGGTTATAGTGTTTGCACTATGATTCTTTCGCCTAGCAAGTTGATTGTAAAGCTTTCATCACCAATCGTTATGGCGTCATCAAAACGTCCTTGTAACGCGGGGCGTAGCTGTGCCTTGGCGGTTCTAAATTGAATGACAGTATTAGCGAAGTACACTTATTTGCAAACAAATTCGATTCTGCGAGAGACTCTCCTGGAACCCAGCTGAATCTCGCGTTTATGATGCTTCCAGGCAACTGAATGTGCTACACCAGACCGCCTCATGTTTCAGTCGCTACTATATCCGAGATATCGTGATACATATATATTCGTGATGCACTTTTCACAATTTTCAACAGCCTTATGAGTAGCGCATTACGAAAATGAATGGCGGTATGCTTATGTGCTGCTGGTAGATACTGACCTCTAATTATGGTTGGTTTTATGATTGGCGGTTCCGTTGGTTGGCCCGTTAGCTAATGTTCTGATTGACCGATGTCCAGGTTACCTTCAACCTCGACACTCATCCACTGGCCACTGGTGAAGTGACCCTCAGCCTTTCACACTGTGAAATTGGCTGGTGTGATTCCAGGAGGGTTCCTGTAGTTTCTTGCTTTTCACATTTATACTTCTGCAGTGCTGCAACGTGTTTCTACTGTCTCGGTCTGAGGTTGCATGTAACTGCATTTGCTGTTCAAGGGGTGGCTGATACTGTAGTTCAGTAGAATTCTAGTTCGAGTATGTTCGAATTCACAGCAAGAATATTACGCAAAAGGGAAATTGGTAGCCAATACACGCCGGTTGGCAAAAGAACAGTAATGTCTTTTTGGCTACTTCTTAGCGTGTGTGTTCTTCAGAGTGAAAGCTGAATGGAGAAAGACATGTCGGTTGCTCAGTGCTATGAGGTAGTTAAGGGGTCTTCCTTAAGGCGGTCACTAGATTTATTTCACTTATTCTGTTATAAATTACTCGTGCCAGCCACGATAATATGGGAGGGATGGAAGCCTACGGAGGTTTATCTTCTATTCCAGGAAATCAGGTCGCTTGTGTATACGGCGAGAAGCTAATTAGCGGAGAACTGAGACTTTGAACTTCAGTTCAATCATGTTTTGACAGTGTCAGTAACCGATGGTGGTGGCATAATTTATTCGCTTTAATAGTAAACCCTTTAATAACTTACCCAAACACTCTAGTGGAGCTCAAAACAAGAGATTTACCTTCAGCTGTTAAAAAACAAATGCCAACCCAGACGGATAACACGCATTTGCATACAAACGTTCTTTTCATGGGAAGCCCATTAAATCCCAGCTTCCTCCTCGTGCAGCATTACGAATAGCGCGTTTCATCAGTAAAAATCTAACCTATTGAAACATGTTTATTTACTTTGAGATGCTGGTTATGATTATTGCTTAAGTTGATTCATTTAAGTATGGATTGTCATTGTGGCGATTTCTATTTTCATTGTTTTCGCTTCTTCGGTCTAACTGGTCCTCCCTGACTTAGTATTGTAGTCTGCTCTTTTGGGTCTTAGTGACCGGTTGAAGCTTGAAGTGCATTGCTTCTTCGTGTACTTTGTGATTTGATTGCGCTAGTAGGACGGCTTCCTTTGTGGAATCGCTCTTTATCCGTCTTCAACTTATTGGCTTGACGCTATTCTCTTAGATTCTTGGCTTGCCTGCTTCTTCTATACACGTCCCCTTTGGTCTGTTGGGGACTTTACGTTTTGTAGTTGTAGTTTTTTCTGCCCTTAGTGGTCGTTAGGACACGTGGATTTCAGTGTGTTTGTAGATGACTTTCTCAGCGGAGTACCGCGATCCCATGAACTCTTTGTTCTTGCCTGGGAAAGATTTTTACTAGCTTTTTATTCCATAGTGAATTGGATATCATTACAAGCACTGTTTATTAAATGACTTGTTTGTCATATTATGCTCCCTTAGATGATGACAAAGGTACAGTCCATGTACTCGACCCATATTTTAAGATATATTCCCAGAAGAAAAATCGATTCCATTTCTTGCATTACGATTTCTATAATAAATCCAGACGTTGGTACTTCCATTTGTCCTTCTAAGTATTGTTCATAGTGTTTTCTTTGGATTCAAAACGTGTGACTAGACCTAAGCTGGGCAGTTCGTAGAGGTCTTCCCTTATCCATTGATACATTTTGTACACCGTGCGTGCCAATTATTTTGGGTACAGTGGTTTAGTGGTCTACCACTGTGAACGGCGAGCTTGCACCATACGAAACCATTATTGCTTCCTCATCAACATTTATGCAACTCAGTTTTTTCAAGAAAAGGTTTGCATTGTTGACTGAGTACTGCAGCCCAATGATGAGGCATTTAGACCTCCTCCGCGGTTCTTCTGACAAACTACACGTTGGAGTCTTCGGAAGTGATAAGACTGGTCGTAGATATGCTGCCTCTTTATTTACTGTCAGCAGTCCTTAAAGAAAGAGGATGGATGAGTCCTGAACCTTCATTTCCCAGCACTCTTCTTTTGTGATCCTTTGAGGAACTTCATTTCTTCAGATTCTTATTGATTTTGTTATCCAGTTTTCTGCTCTAGTCATTCTCGATATGGCGGTATGTGGTCATTTCGTTTAGTAAAGCTTCCAATTTAATAAGGTAACCCGGCTTGTCCGCGATGACCGTCAGTCTTCCATTATCAGAATGACAATAGTCTCATCCTCGTTTAGCTTGTTTATTGCCGCATTTTCTTTGTTAACTAACCAATGGCTAGAACTTTGGTTTGGTGGAGATGCTGTTAAGGATCCTCATCAAGTTGAATGTAGTACACTGCTGCTCCCAGACTATCTAGGTACTTCAGAGCCGTAGTTTATCTCCAAAGCATAAATTGGGGCCTAGGAATCTGTGGTTCTGTGAACAGTTCGCTGGACAGGGTCTTGATTTCACTCAAGTGCGCAATAAGGATGTCTTCTGGGCTGCAATCTCACGGTCTTTAGACAAGTCCAGAAAATGTGTCAGCAATTCAGTCTCGTTTTTACAAGCATGAGAACTTATTTTGAAACCCACTTAATTTATTCACGGCCCTTTTTCCCCCCTAACTGGACCACAATAAAGACGCTTTAATGAGGATGATTTGTGGGTATGTTTTCGAAGACCATCCGTGCGCCTAGAATGCACTTTCTAGCTTAAAAGTTCTTCTAGGTGTCAGAAATCTGGGGTTCTACCAGTGATGTATATGCGCTTCACCTAGCTTTTTCCCGCTGATACATCCGGTAGTTACTGTGTCGTTTGATTAGGTTTCTATCAGTCTTGTATTTTAAGTATAATGAGAAATCACCTTTGGTACCTTCGCCCCGTAATAGTGGTCGGGTTTCCGTCAACAGTAGAAGTAAACACACTCAGTTGTCTTGCACCTTGTCCAGTAAATAGCAGAAAAATGTGACCAATGACCTCGAAGAAAATTTTTAGACAAATCTATGTCACTTCTAACTTACTAGAATGGTATTATTGTCTTACGGCACAGTACGATAGGACGGAGACGGATATACTTGGTTGGTGGTGATCAGTGATCGTTGTAGCATGGAACAGAATTATTTCGACCTATTCAAATTTTGAAATGAATTCAACAGTATAGACTGTCATACACGAAATCCAAGTGGGTAACCTCCACGACCAATCAAATGATCATCATCTCGCTCCCTTCAAAAAATCCAAGTTATTTTTCGATAGTACTCGTAACATGGGCAATGATTACTTTTCCACCATGGCAAAAGGACCTCTGTATTCTTTGAAGCACGTTGAGAACGCTGTATCTCCTGTACTGCGAATAATTTTGGAACCGGACATTATTATCATACTTATGGTTGCGTCGATATGAGAGCGGGAAGACGGCAAATCATTCACATAAAAAGCCAACTAGAAAAACCGGATGTATTTCGAACTAATAGAGTCCGAATACATACAATCTAACCTAAGATTACTCATGAGGTTGACGGAAACTTTTCGTTTCAGTGGGACTAATCCGGAAGGCGCAGCCCTCAGGTTTCAGTTAATCTTATTCTGTACACCAGGTTGCACTGGCACGAAGTCTTGCACATATTTGCAAAGTCCGTTGAAATCAACTGCAGACTTTACAGTCCACGTTTACATGACAAAACTTAAGGAGAAAAACGGCAATATTGGGCTGTCAAAAAATTTTAATCGCTCCTAATGAAACATCAAGTGTCTTTAACGCAACACATTTGACTAAAGAAAATAGCACCGGGTGGGGGTTAATCTGGGATTATCTGAGTCTCCCGGTAATATATATTTAATTTGCGACCGATGCAGCGCTCCGAACATACAGTTACATCACACTCATCAAACAACAGGATTTACATATTGGTGTCTTGCATAAAAATAAAAAATCCTGGCTGTCTTACTAGATTGTTAATCCATACTGCAGGCGATATGAATAATCAAGTAGGTTTTCTTAGCTCCCTGGAATCACATTTGGGCGGTCGATTAGGAGTCGATGATCGCCGCACAGACAACGGATATTGATTCCAGGTATGTGCTGACCATGAAGTGTTTCTAGCAAGTACGAACTTTCAACATAAACGTTCGCATCGCATAACCTGGCGGCCATCAACTGCAAATCAACCGTGGACCCAGTTGGACCACGTCGCCATCGACCACCGGTGGAGAGCCACAAATCAAGACTGCCGATCCTTCTGGAGCACACCACTTGATTCCAATCACGCCAGGGTGCGCGCACGCCTGAGAGTTCGCTTTCCTTCAAGCCCTCGCAAATTAGCAAGGAACATGCCAATCCGCTTGCTTCGAAGAACGACGGTAGCACAACAGTACCGATCTGAGCAAGCCCAACAACTCTCCACAGTCAACCAATTCTATGGTGGCAGTGAGCATGAGAATAAAGCATGGCGAAACGTGAAAGGAGCCATTTTAGCGGCGTTCAGCGCTGTCCTCCGACCTGTTCGATTCGACCGCAAGATCACTGGATGTCGACGAGATTGCCATCCATGATCGATGCCAGGAAAGCCATACCAACAGGCAACGAGCACGACGTCGCACGCAACTCCCTCAAACGCCAAATATTAAAGAGTCCTAGTAAAGACCGAGAGATTTGGTGGACATCAAAAGCTCGGGAAACAGCCGTGCCTTATATCAGCAGATACGATCGACTGGCCCTAGGAAAGCAACGGTCAGTGAAACGATAAGTGAAAAAGATGGCTCATTAATATACTCGCAAGAACGTCGACCGTAAAGATGAGCCCAACATTTTGAAGAACAGTTTAGCTGTCAGCTGCAACAGCTTGTAGAGATAGTGCATACAGGCAAATCGAATGTAAACATTGATCGCCCTTCAGAAGAAATAAACTACGAACTATCCATGCTACAATGTGAGAAGGCAGAAGGACAGGATGGTTTGAATCCAGCCCTCTTCAAAGAAGGCGGAAAATCCCTGGTGATCCAGGATGCTATATGGGACGAAGAGAATGTGCCGGAAGAATGCGGCATGTCGACGGTTATTCCTATCTTCAAAAAGGGTACGCGAACGCTGTGTGAAAACCACCGTGGCATCAGCCTATTAGCTGTGGCATCGAAGGTGCTTTTTGGTCTTACCCTTCGAAGGTTGACCAAACACAGAGAGAGACCGATCCATGAAAACCAAGATCGGTTCCGATCTGCATGAAGATGTAATAATCACATCCTTGTCTTGAAATCTGCCTTCGATTCTGTATATCTTCGGGCACTACGGCAGTTCCTGTGCGTTCTTTTAGTTTTCTATTCAAGAATAGGATGGATGTGGATGGCTTCCAAATTATACATGGTTTGCTTGCGCCGATGCAGGTCGTGTGTCTTATGTGAGTCATGATTAAGTTTTCGAAGATCCAGGATACAGTTTTCAATCAACGTTTCGAATATCCGAGAGAGGTGCTCAGCAGCAGCCCCACAACGGAAGCTGATGTTGCGGTGAAAAGGGATTATCTAGAGAGATCATAGTAAACATACCGACAAGATACCTTTATTTGGTTCGTGGAACTGTGCGCGTTCATGCTAATTCAAGGCAACCTATAGTTTTGGATGCTGATTTTTAGGACGTCGGGTCTGAAGCCAGTCAAGGAGGTTTGCGTGACAGGTGCTAGACTGTCGGCCGTTGTGTCCTCCATTGATGGGTGAGCGCTAGCTAAATATGAGACAAACTGGCACCATTCATCTTATCAACATTAAATATAGGTTCATGTGAGTCGCCCGTTAAAACCAAATTGATGTGCAAATGTGTCTGTCGAAAAATGCGGTTGTCTTTTACAGCAACGATTTCTTATTTGAAAACGTGGTATAGGCGGTTATCAGGAGGTTGCTGTAAATTGTCATATCATAGAACTGTAATATCTTAACGGACTTGAAAAAATGAATAAAACCGTGTGAATTGTGATACTTCCTAGTGATGATTCCAGTCTACCGGCTTTGTCACATCATACAGCTACTTTACTGTTAGAGTAGATGTAATCAGTTTTGTTCATTTGTACGCTTTCTGAATTACTCCTGAAAATCTTCGTCAGTGTGACGGACTATGACTCCCAATCAGTGAACGAGAAAGAAGATATAATGGGAGCGCTGGTTGGGTCAACCAATGTTGCCAATCAATGCCGAGGGGGAAACCGTATATTAAGATCCGCCGCAGATTCATTTTTGCCTAATATGTTGTAAGGTGAGCAACAGATGTAAATAATAAGGTATAACCTGGCTATCTACAGATTAAAAGACGGCTCATTTGACAATTTTCCCGCTGGAATTCGGTTTTCTTCGCTTACTTCTGAGTGGATACCTGAATGTAAACATTCCTGACCTTCTCCGAATTTAAAACGCCGAGGAAGTGGTCATTTTGTCGGTAGAAACTTGCTACCTAAATGTAAGTAGCAGAACACTTTGAGAGAACTAGATGCCGTCTATAATAAAATTTAATGAGCTCCAATTACCTACGCGTAAGTGCATGCTAACTAACAGACTTTCACAAATGCCGCCTACCTTTTCGACAAGGTAATGTACCAACTGTTCGTGATTGTATACAGCAGCCAAATGAAGCGGAGTGTATCCATTTTTGTTTGGCATCCTCAGAGCAGCTTCCTTTTCTTCTGGCCTGGCATTTAACATCAGATCCACACATTCCAGATCGTCTTTGATGCAAGCGTAGTGTACCGGCGTCGACTCATCGTTCTGTGTTGCCAAAATCCATGCTTGTTTTTTAAGGCATATCTGTGGAGATCAAAAGCAACCCGTGTGACACCGTAGGATTTAGTAGGTACAAAATGCCTTACTACGTACTGCAGGCAAATAAAGAAGATTTGGCTGTGGCATGAAAGTTAACGTTGTCCTGCAGACATCCAGTTTTAATGATTTTTATTCACCGACACAGAGCAAAACTCCAGACATTTGTGGAGCTTTTTGTTGCATGCATACTCATTACTTTAAATAGATCTCAGTAATTCGGATGATATTGGTGGATGTATTGTTGCACTAAACCTTTGGATGTTACTGAGGGGCTTTGTGGATAAGAAGTTTTTGCGCTGTAGCCGCCCAATTACTTTTGAGGATAGAAAATAGTTCACCGGTATCCAAAACATCCCTAAAAAACGTCTCGAAACAACAACGGGTTTTTCTTCTTATTTGTTGAATTACAGTGGCTAAACTAAGGAGCTTAACAGTATTAGTGAGCACAACGTGCAGCATTTCACGCATTTCCAGTCCGCCAATGGTCCTGACACGTATTCACTAGTTAACAGAACTGGTTCTCCTTTTCACTCTGCTGGGTGGCAGTCTGTTGCCCAAATGAAATGTTTAGTGATTTGCTATAAAGCACAAATAGACTGGCGCACTTCATAAGTAGTAAATTGTTGTAAATTGCTATCGACAGCCTAGACATCCCTAAACAGGACCAGATGGTTTGGCACAGATTTAGTCCTAATTTACCGTGCTGGCAATAAGGTGGGTAGGCACCAATAGAAAGGCGTAATTGACCTATCTGACGAAGTCACGCGATCAATCACACTATGAAATGACACTCAAAAAGTGCCTTTATGGGATGTCTTTAACTAAAGTTTTAGGGTGGGCGAACAGTAAAGTACTCACTTTCAAAGTCTTATCAGAGATACGTTAACAGTAGAGTGTGGATAAGAAATTTCCATTCACAAATATGTAATGTCAAGTTATTGGTTATTTTTGGGTTGAATGGGGAACAACTATACGTTAGACACATTTACAGCTACTAATCTGATTCATAACGCCATGAAGTCAACGATTTAGTGTTATCCTTAAATTTGTTGATTGGTATGTTTGTTAGCTCACCGTCACTTCTTTTCCTGACCTTCAGGTTTTTCAAGCCGAATCTTCCTGTGTGTTTTCTAGGTCTTATTCTATATATATAT
>NW_008751967.1:197634-206934 GCF_000715545.1 Opisthorchis viverrini | reverse complement strand
ATATATATATATATATATAGTAAACTCATGCTACCCAGGTTGAAGACAACACCTACTTTTGTTTCCAATAAATTAGTGAGGCAAACCACCTGTGTACTTCCTCTTGTATCAGGTGCCATCTACCCCAGAAGTACAAAAAGCAGTGCATGAGTAGGGCTCAAGCCTCGTGCCTCCTAAGAGCATTCTTAAGAGGATCGAAAGTTCGGTAGGTAATGAGAGTTAGTGCCCATCGCGAGGAGCAATGTACATGTAGCTCGCAGTACCCTCTTCAGTAAAAAGACCATGGTCACAGCTGAGACCATCCCATCCAGTTTCGTGCGGCTTGGATAAGACTCGCTAGCCCCAGAATTACCTTCTATGGTATACGCATGACTCAAAAAAGGATGACAGTAATATCTCACGAACTAGGTTTCGTAAAATTTTGATTTCGCGCACTTATATGACTGGACGTACGACAACCGAACATTTTCTCAGGGCGGTCAATGATTTACTACCACCCCCAGAATGACTTCATCCGACCCTCGTGTGATTCTGAAGTTACACTATGAGCAATACACCATATGCTCCTACGTAACATACTCGCCAAAACTTCCGTTCGCCACACAGCGTAAAAGGAGTAAAGGAAGATGGGCCAAAGTTGGGGAGTACACAGACACCTACCATCCTTTCGAGGCTACAGTCGTGTTTTACTCACATGTTTTTGGTAGGATTTCAGAGTTTCAAAATGAAGGCTCACCGAAAGCTCACAGTTCACCATATAGCGATAATGCGGACACCACTCTCTAGTGATACCCTGTAGAGGTACCCTGAGAAGCATCCCTGGTCATGTCCTTGGATGTTCCTTCAACGGTTAGGTTCATCCTTGAAAGAAATGTACCCTAGAGGAGAGCTAGTATTAATCAGTCTGGTCTTATCCACAAAGTGGGATAGCAACACTTTACAAGTTTGTTCAACAGCGGGGATGAAGATCCACTGGAAAGTTTGGTCACTTGACCAAACAAGTCTTTATGTGAACGAACGAATATTATTCTTCATGAAGTAAACTACAGACAAGGTTGCTGAAAACTCGGCCTGTATGCAGCACATTCAGTTGTCAAATACCACAAACCAGAGATTCAGTCGAGTCCCTCGTGAAAAACCAAATTGATTTGCAAATGAGTGCATTTCTCGAATAATATTCCTGTTTAATTATGAAGTACATGAATATGTATGAATGTATGAATATATATATATATATATATATATGGATATAAATGAATAGATTCCACGGTCTGCTATTCACTTCTCCGCCCACAACCATGTGCTAACATTCTTCTTCTAAGCATAAAACTTTCGTCATCACTTTGCCTTTACATAAACGCTTTTGAATATTCGAATTCAGATTTTCTGACTCGCCGGGACAGATTTCCTTCTCGTTATTGTCTCACTTTTATTGCAAGCGTTATCCTGGCTATATGTGCCTAGGTTGGTGAACAAGGAGGAACATGTGGAAACTGAACAGTATCGTATGTGCTGGCGTAATTAAGTGCGTAACTTATATCAGAGTTAACAGAGTTAAACCGGCCAGTCGGAGATTCTGACACGCTCCGGAATGATAGTATTCCGCTTTCTCAGGGGGTTTTCATTGTAGTTCGTCAATTAGAGTATAAGCATCAAAGCAGATTCAGTAATATCTGATATTTGGAAAAATATACATCTTCTGTGTGGATAAATTTGCAAGCTACTGTTTCGACGACCCAGGTTCGAACCCAGAAAGGGCGCTTTCAAAGTGTCTACTGGCTCTCGTCCAAATAATCTGCACGCATTTCCCAAAAGCACAGACGCAAACAGGGTCTTCTTCCCGGTTTCGACATACGGGTTCCAGTGAAGACCGAATGAGAAAATAAGCTTATTCGCAGTGATATCGAGGCTGTTCGTATAAACAAACCTTACAGTGTCATACCCAAATAAAGCATTAAGAATTAGTTTATTGATCCCGGAAACATCATTTGATGTCATCATCACTGACGGTAATACCAGGAAAGAACATTGGTGCTCTACGGAAGTACATCCCTGTCAATTTATCTGCATAAAGTCATATAATGGAAAGAGGAAAAGTTGGGCAGGGAATGGAGCCTACAACAAGCATACGAGGTGCCCACACTCTCAACACTCATCCAAACAACCTGGATAGAAAGCGGAACCAGATAGGCCATTGACCTCGTTTGGCCGCAAAATGGTTAATTGTTTCCAGCCCAGCACAGGGAGGGTCACATGGAACCAATCTTGAAAGCAACAACATCACCCAACCTTTATTCCTTTATTCACTCCTACCTTGTCAAATTCTGTCCATCTCCATTTCTCATCCGCTCGGTTAAAGATCGGCACGGAAAAACTGTTGTCGACAGGAGGTAACTAGCCGTGCGTAACACATGGCCCAACCACCTTAGCTTACAGTGTTGACTGCAGTCTTTGAGAGAAGTACTGTCTGCTTCACCCAAAGTCCGAATTATTTGGTGGCAATATATCTATATAATAAGAGCTCGTGTGGGTTTGTTGGCTATTGACCAGATGGCAGCTGGTCTTTTTGCCAAGCATGATAATTGGCTTCCTAGCGTTTCGTCGCCATGCGAGTAAATCTGCTATTCACTTCTCCGCCCACAACCATGTGCTAACATTCTTCTTCTAAGCATAAAACTTTCGTCATCACTTTGCCTTTACATAAACGCTTTTGAATATTCGAATTCAGATTTTCTGACTCGCCGGGACAGATTTCCTTCTCGTTATTGTCTCACTTTTATTGCAAGCGTTATCCTGGCTATATGTGCCTAGGTTGGTGAACAAGGAGGAACATGTGGAAACTGAACAGTATCGTATGTGCTGGCGTAATTAAGTGCGTAACTTATATCAGAGTTAACAGAGTTAAACCGGCCAGTCGGAGATTCTGACACGCTCCGGAATGATAGTATTCCGCTTTCTCAGGGGGTTTTCATTGTAGTTCGTCAATTAGAGTATAAGCATCAAAGCAGATTCAGTAATATCTGATATTTGGAAAAATATACATCTTCTGTGTGGATAAATTTGCAAGCTACTGTTTCGACGACCCAGGTTCGAACCCAGAAAGGGCGCTTTCAAAGTGTCTACTGGCTCTCGTCCAAATAATCTGCACGCATTTCCCAAAAGCACAGACGCAAACAGGGTCTTCTTCCCGGTTTCGACATACGGGTTCCAGTGAAGACCGAATGAGAAAATAAGCTTATTCGCAGTGATATCGAGGCTGTTCGTATAAACAAACCTTACAGTGTCATACCCAAATAAAGCATTAAGAATTAGTTTATTGATCCCGGAAACATCATTTGATGTCATCATCACTGACGGTAATACCAGGAAAGAACATTGGTGCTCTACGGAAGTACATCCCTGTCAATTTATCTGCATAAAGTCATATAATGGAAAGAGGAAAAGTTGGGCAGGGAATGGAGCCTACAACAAGCATACGAGGTGCCCACACTCTCAACACTCATCCAAACAACCTGGATAGAAAGCGGAACCAGATAGGCCATTGACCTCGTTTGGCCGCAAAATGGTTAATTGTTTCCAGCCCAGCACAGGGAGGGTCACATGGAACCAATCTTGAAAGCAACAACATCACCCAACCTTTATTCCTTTATTCACTCCTACCTTGTCAAATTCTGTCCATCTCCATTTCTCATCCGCTCGGTTAAAGATCGGCACGGAAAAACTGTTGTCGACAGGAGGTAACTAGCCGTGCGTAACACATGGCCCAACCACCTTAGCTTACAGTGTTGACTGCAGTCTTTGAGAGAAGTACTGTCTGCTTCACCCAAAGTCCGAATTATTTGGTGGCAATATATCTATATAATAAGAGCTCGTGTGGGTTTGTTGGCTATTGACCAGATGGCAGCTGGTCTTTTTGCCAAGCATGATAATTGGCTTCCTAGCGTTTCGTCGCCATGCGAGTAAACGTCCTCCTCAACTTCTGCTTACCTGTATATAGCCTCTAAATATTAGGTAATAACTGCCGCGTTACTGTAAGTTTGAAGCTTTTCCAAGACAAGCTAACATACTCTTGAAGTCAGGAAACACCAAGATTATAGGGCGACTATAAGCTTGTCGTTCCTCCAACACTTGGCAGAGTCTGAAGGTTCGGTCCACATAGCAGCGTCCAGACTGGGATTCCGCTTGCTCTTCTAGGGTCCCATCTTCACACGACTTCGTGAGTATAAACGTCACACTGGTTACAGCCCTATTGAATTATCCCAGTTGGTTTGGATGGAGTCAGAGAAGCACCGACTGAAGAGTGCAGACGTTTTCCAGGACAGGCGACCCGGAGGCATTTGGGGACAAAAAGTATTCCCTTATTTCCGAAGCCATGAGGACTCCATTGCGGGTTGGAGGTGCGGCTGAGCAACTGCAGATAGCCGGTTGAGTTGTTATTTAACATGGTAATCCCAAAGATTCAGGCGATCTTTTTCACAGAAAACTAAGATATTGTTTTCATTGTTTCAGCTGAAACAGTTTAGGCGTATTCTGCGTTTTTCACCGGTTTCAGCTCTTCAGGTTCCTGAATACCTCAGACTTCACCATCCGCGCAAATTCTCTTATTAACTTGAAATATGGCTGCACCCGGGCGTATTTTGCTCTTTACCAGGAGGAATACGTGTCTGAGCTATGACCAATTTTGGAGTGTTCCTCGAGCTTCATTGCCTAGATCTAGTTGGTTTAGACACAATACCCAGCATCTCAGCGTTGGAGACAGTGCCTTCCACTAAGAGTGAAATCCGAAAACGTGTTGCCGGAAACGGACTTCAACAGGTGGTTCTGGTAGACTTTTTCACAATATGTTCCGAGAAGTTCCCAATAGCCAGGCGAAGTGTATTCACCTTGTGCGCCCTGAAAGGCACAGTGAGAAGCAGCAAAGGACGAGTACTTGATCCGAAGTGTTTCGAAGTCACACAAACGTTTCAGAACGAGTGACAATCAGTAACTGATATTTCCAGGTTGGTTTGCATGCGGGAGGTACCACGTAATCGAGAAGCGTCGGTTGTTTCGGAAGTTAGTACTGCATAGAAGCAGTCTTAGTCAGCAAGCAAAGGACGAGTACTTGATCCGAAGTGTTTCGAAGTCACACAAACGTTTCAGAACGAGTGACAATCAGTAACTGATATTTCCAGGTTGGTTTGCATGCGGGAGGTACCACGTAATCGAGAAGCGTCGGTTGTTTCGGAAGTTAGTACTGCATAGAAGCAGTCTATAGTCAGCAACTAACTGCAGCAGGTCTGTTCTGTGTGTTGTTGCTCTGTGTCCCAGACTTAGTCCAAGATTGCTACCTAATTGAGTCTCGGTGGCAAATGGTCAACGTGCTAACACATTCATAGGCCCAGCAACAATATCTGAGTTCTTAGCCGACTGAAAAACTATGTCCAATGCATCACGGATGCTGTTTTTGTGAAAACTAGACCCACGTGCTTTTGATCGTAAGCAGACAGATAAACAGACAGCCTTTAAAGGACGCCCTTACCGATGTTGACAAATGAACTGCACAGAGGCGGTCATCTACGGAAAACCATTCAAGTAGAGACCACTAGACTCGGTTGATTAAAGCAACAACAACCCCAGGGAAACCAGCTTCTGGATCAACAGATATCCCATCCAGAAGAGAGCGGAAACGAATAGGGAGGTCTATCCTGTGACAGTAACTGAGCATTTAATCCTTGTTTCAGGGAAATAGCACATAACAATAGAAAACAAGTCCGGCCTGCGTGCACGAGTAACCTGTCCTTTAGCTCGTTTCAGAGTGTGAACGCCAGTTTTTGCCTGATTAAATGAGCATCGGGATTTGAATAATGGTTTCAAATTGTCTGCGATCGTTCCGGCCGAGTTAAGCATAGGATATTTCGGTTAGTGGTTATGGGCAGTAAAATGATCTCTTTGTTCTTGCGCACGGGCTTAAGAAGGTGCATCGGGGTGACATAGGGCTGATACAGGGAGAAAAAATGAAAATGTGAAAGCGAATGAAGGGGGCATCACTAGTTTCTTTTTTTCGCTTATTCGCCCTATTGTATGCGGCAAGGAAGGCGACCCGACTGATGGAACCATACGGTGGCCGATGTGGCATGAGATCATTTTCAAGCACGCAGGCCGAGAGGGCCACTACGCTCCACAACCAAAGTCTTTGGCTCTGTAGGCTAAATGCTATGTAGCGAAGCTTGGCCGTCAGAGCAGCCTGAATTTTTAAGGAGCAAGTTATCACACTTTCTAACTGACCAGTTTTTTTCAAATTGCTCTATACTCTGTATCAATGGAAATGGAGAGTGATGTAAATCAATATAAATGATGTAATGATGATAATGTAAATTTACCTCATTCATTTTTGACGATCCCAAGTCAAAAACAACAATTTTATTCTCATCGTAATTGTTTTCTGGCTCGGTCAGATCTGTTGCTCCAGTGTATGTCTCTCACACACCACGAAGACTGATAAAACTCCACGAATTACCCTGCTGTCTACTTGCCTACGGGTTTTCAAAAGTCTTACAACCAGTAACTCATTGGGTACACTCACCTTGACCATCTCAGTGTCGCCTGATGTCACAGCTGCATGTAAGGGTGTTTCTCCCTCACAGTCTACCAGGTCGATCATGCACTGCTCGGTTTCTAATTTCTGTCTGCTGTATCGCCTTAGGGTCTGAGCAAGGTGTAACAATTTTTTTTCGGCTGCTGACTTCCGCCTTTTGCGATCGAAGGAGTTGGCTCCCTTCCCAGTTGATACTGCGCCAGAGGAACCTCGTAATTTCTCCACTTCCAATGACCTGCGAGATACGGTGGGTGTCAGGGCCGTAACTTGGGTTCGAGTTTCTCTTTGTTCAAGTCTGGCTGCATGGAAACTTTCTTCGTGAGCAAACAGTGCTCTCACACAATTAGGACTAATATTTGCGATGGCCACATGGATGGGATAAGTACACTCGAAATCGCGGCTGTAAATATCCGCACCGTTTTCAAGCTGTATTGGAACAAGCAAAAATGAAAAATAACATTAATGGAATATCTTAGTTTACGTAAATGCTGTACAAAATTTCCAATACTTTTCGATCGCCTTTGTTATTTTGATTCCGATTCTGAGATTTGTGGCTCAGAAATTATTCAGTTACATTCAAGAGACCGAAATTTTGACCCTGCTCTTGACAACGTTGCTGTCCGGATGAGAAGGCCAGTGATATCTCCAGTAGGAATTTGGGAGGCGGTTTCCGAAACCTCAGTAAGTTCTCTGAGTTTGTTTATTATGAAATTCGTTATCTTAATTCTTAGCTGGTGTTTTCTGTGACTGATATATTGGAAGTTTTCAACTGTACTGCTGTTTGTTATCGTAGAGCCTCCTTAGCCACTTCAGAAAACTTAATAAATTTCTATTACCACTTCTTATAAAACGTCTTACAGTTCCGCCTTCCTATTTTAGAAGTTGGTACCAAGACTCGTTAGGAGCAAGTACAAGCATGACAGAATTACTACTCTGTTTTTATAGATTTCACAACGAATAATTCTAGGATACAAACGAATTTCTCATTTTGACGAATGCCTTTTTCGGATGATGACTTATCGACCACAAAATAACCGATGAGTTGGGAGGTGCAGATATGTATGCCTTTACCATGGATTTCCTGTTTAATGTAGGAGGAAACTGTGAAGAACGAGGGATAAGCGAAAATACTAGTGAATTTATAACTGTAACTATTATCATAACTTCACCTGATCGGTCCATAAGTGCAAAAAGAAACGAAACAAGGTTGTGATGACCATGTCTTCCTGATCAAGCTAGCCTGCGTTTACGAAGTTAAAAACATTTCGTTTCTGACACGTAATTTACTACTACCTTAGCGCCACTTTTGGCCCGAGTAAAAATTTGTCCTGCTTGTTCCCTTACATTGAACTTCTTGTACATGCAGATAAACAGGATTAGTTGTTTGTCTCCAACTTTTACAACTGTACGGCTGGTATGTAGTATTTGTCATGAATTTCCGGAAATTACCACACAGTTATGGTATCGTGTCTTTTCAATAGCCACGTTTTCCGAAAATCAATGGTTGGTTGTTCCCTTCGGTAGAGTTTGCAGTTGTTTGCACGTTGTTCCAGTTGTCAGGAGCCTCTCCAGAAGACAACTCACGGCAGTGGAAGAAAACGTGCTTATTAAAGGGCTTAATTTCAATTTCAAGGATGCTAGTGATTTAGAATATATGGCCACTCTCGAAGCGGCCTTCAAATCCAGCGACCTCAATGAAGAAACCCAACAAGCGATACGTCAAACCATTGTACCAGCTATCACGCGAAACAAAACACACAACGCTTTACTCACTAAAGAAAAAAGAGCAGTAAACAGCCTCAAAGCGGATGGAACCATCGTCATTTTGCCAGGTGACAAAGGAATAAGAACACAGATGGGTTGACGAACATGTTTTCGGCAAGGTCTTTTCAAGTCATACAAGTGCAAAGTTTAAGAGGGCGGTATTTAACATATTTGAATGAGTATGGTGTAAATGGCCAGGGAATCGAGTGAGATGACATTGGCTACCTATCAAAGAACCATTAGTTCAGGTCGCCAATAGGATGACTTGAGCTAGTCAGCTCGGGGGGTGTTGTAGTTGTGTGTTCAGCACACGATGCATGTGTGGGGGGAGGTGAGTTGGACCATGGTAAGTACAACACACGAACAAAGCGTTTTTGCCGACAAAGGATCGGGTCGCGTTGTCGTATGGCGATAGCTTCAGCCACTGCTATTGTGCGCTGCTGTACTGAACTGGGTTGGTTAGCCGGCGCCTTGTAAACAACGCGGAAACTTTGGCTGGGTATCACGTTGTGTGCAGAGTCAGCTAAATGTTGTACTGCGGAGCTGGTTATCGTCCTAGCTGAATACATCGACAAAGCTAACGCTCTACTCAATGACACAACCACATACCGCCGTCTGCAGAACGACCAAACCGCGAAAATTACGAACAAGATGAACAAAACCCTGAAGAAACTCAAAGATCTTCACAAAATTACAGAGAAAGAATACTGGAGAATGAAGGCTCGTTACTCAGAAGTTGCCCGATTCTACGGACTTCCAAAGGTTCACAAAGAAATGGTACCATTACGCCCAATTGTCTCACTACCAGGAACTCCCACGTACAACATTTCAAGAGAATTATGGAAGCGGCTGAAATATCTAACCAATGGGTCCCAATATTCGATCAACAATGCGGGACAGTTTTTGGAGAAACTTAAAAACGTGAGAATCGAAGAAGACGAAATAATGGTGTCCTTTGA
>NW_008751967.1:195381-196721 GCF_000715545.1 Opisthorchis viverrini | reverse complement strand
CGAGGCGTGGTACTCCACACAAAAATCGATCAATAAACACATCGACATTGACCCAGTCTATCAGCCGTTACGAGCGAAAGAACCACACGGTCACGGGACTCGGAGCTAAGAAACCTAACGGCAACCAACGGACTAATTGGGTCAAAGGAAGACAATCACGGAAAACAGAAGGCCAATCAAATGAGCAAAACCCACCCCACAAAGCAAGAAGGAAACGACCGAATCACAGCATGGCAGCCACATACAGAACTGCCGAATTGAATGCACCCAACGAACCAACCAGACACAGGAGACTGAGACCACGCGAGATTCACAGGAGACCAATCAAACTGCACGACGACCGTTTCCAGAACTACCAGATACTGTTTAGAAGCTATATAATCACAGACAGAAGAGGAGGAATTCACCCACTCAACCCTGCACGACCGACGTCACCTCGATTGGTGATGAAACGTTTGCAATCCAACTGCCAAGCTCGGCGAACAGACCAACAACCAAGTGCTCGCTCCAAATGAGAGCTCGGCGAACAGACCAACAACCAAGTGCTCGCTTGGTCCAAATGAGAGTGAAACTTCCTCATCGACGCTCCTTCCTATATCAGTTTACTGATATCATCGTTACTCTAACAGGTTGTTTAATGATAATTGCAAAACTGCTTGAAAAATTCTGAAATTCAACTCTCTAAGCCTGACGAACTGATGGCGTCTTGGAGATCTGAACAGTAAAGCCCATGAACGAACTCTGGATGCATATGTTCATGAAGGTTGTCTCGTGGGATTAGAAGCCATATTGTGTGTCACTGAATTGAAACTTATCTCGATAACGTTGATTCTTTAAGCAGAGAGATAGAACAGTGTGTTTGGTGGTGTGTGATTGAGGAAGTTCTAGCTATCTCTGGGGAAAATCATCATAATCATCATTGTCAGCTGTACTAACCGCGTACTCATTGTACAGTTGTTGTAGCTGCCGCAGTTTCGTTCACCGATGATTTGGGGGGAGGGGGGAGGTAGCTGCGCATTGCACGCGCGAGCTGGTAAATTGGTGCATAAATCCAGCACTGTCAGTGGACTGTCAAATGGGGGACGGGGTTGGAAAAGGAGCTATGCATTGAAGGCAATAGCTTGGATGCACGAGCGCCGTTGAGGGCGCCACTGGGCATGTCTGATAATGTCTCTAGCCATTGATGTGGCCCGTCTCGGGGTCCCCATCCAGGAAGACGGCAATGACCAGCGCAGCTGAGTTTGCTGGTAATGGCTTTCATACTTCGCTGCCAAGTCATTGTTTGACCGCCTCTGGCTCTCTTCCACCCTTCACATGGTTGGGCGAAAAGAGCCCTTCGA
>NW_008751967.1:165001-193024 GCF_000715545.1 Opisthorchis viverrini | reverse complement strand
ACGCTGAACTGCGCGGGCAAATGATACTTCCCGGTTGCCCAGGCCGAGGAAGGGGGTTTGGTTGAGGTACCCCACCTTGAGCCTTCCACTCAAAAGTCTGACCCACAAGGCAGTGGGATGACGTAGGGTTTTGTTCGGGGACCCTGACCCTAGCCTCTGACTCAAATGTCTGACGCACGAGGCAGTGGGAAAATGTAGGGTTTTCTTTGGGGACCCTACCTGGAGCCGATGACTCAATATTCCGACCTGATCGGCTGCAGGGGGTTGGCCTAACCCGAGGGCGCAGGGAATAAGGCATTACTCTCTCATTCCTGATGCAGCCGCGCACATTAGCTGCCTTTTGAGCAGCACCAGGCTCTTTGGTTTTAAAAGTATTTCGACCGTATTGGATAATGCGCCGGCGGTCACGGTCAACCGGTGGGCGATCGGAGTGTGCGGTTTTTGGGGCCGACCTTTTCTAACCCGTCCTTCCTCGGGGGAAGGCAGCATCGCTGCTTCCATGAATATGGACATGCTGGTCGCCTGGGGAAACACCTTACTGCCTTCACACTCCTGTCGCAGAGGACAGTACGACTTTACCCCCAGACCGCCTCGTAGCACGATTACTCGTGGTGCGGGGTCTCGCTGCTCTTGGTCCGGCTGCTCCCCTTTGGCCTTCCTGGCATGGTTGCACCTTGTGGAACGAAGTTCCAGCCAGTGTGGCCCGCAGGATCATTGCAGCACTCAAGCATGACCACCACGTCAAGGTGGCAGCTTTAGGTCGGGCTCTGTGAAAAAAATGAGGCCCAAACCTTTAATGATAATAATAAGAATATGATGAGATCAAATAAAATCGGTTTCTGTTGTGGTATTTCTCCTCAGGGACGAAAGGTTAAGTGTTCAACGACTAGTAGGTCTCCGCATTTCGTGAGCAGCGCTGATGTTTCACGATGAAGGTGAAACGGTTGTAAAGCGCTCCTCAGCTTTTAAGCATAGATTGGCCTCACTGAGAAGACGAAAAAACAACTGAAGATTACCAAATCTCCACATATCACCATCTGTCTTGTGTGTGTCACTGTAAGACCTACCATGCGCACATCTCAGGTCCTCTGTATTTTGGACACATCCTCTGCACCTGATGGTGCTAATGACGGAGGACAGCCCGTCAAAATATGTTTCAAGATGAAAGTTCTGGGACTAACCTGCCAACGTCTGAAGCCAAGTAGTTGATTGAAATGAGCCCAAAGATTCAAATAAAAAGTTTGTAATTCCCGAAATGTCCTCCACGATTACTATGACGGACAACATTTATACAAATGCATCGTGTAATGGATTGAAGTTCACATGAGGCACACATATGATGTGAATACAACGCTAGTGTATATCGCTCCAGCAATGATGTGTTCTGCGAAATCGCCTACGACAAAGTAGCCAATGGGATTGATACAGTTCGCTGAGATCTCAGTAATTGCAATATCAATAAAGCTCCAATAGGAGGTAACTTGAATCTAACATTGACACAGTCATGCAAGCCCCTAACTTTAAATTTACAAAAAATCCAACCATGCTATAATCTGAAAAGAGTTACCTATCTATTTTATCTTTGAAGTTGATATGTGTACAAGGAGCCGTTAATTGGTCAGAAGGTATAATTCGCCTCCAAAGCTTACCTATAAATCGTAGTTTTCTGTAATCAAGCTGCAATATTTGTAGTTACTTACGTGAGTCACACTGCTGGCATCTGACCGGTGTAAGAAATACACCCCCAGTGAGAAGTGTAAAGGGGATGCGTGAACTCGTGCTCCGCAAGGTCACAAGATTTTTAATTTCTGAGGGTTCAAAGCGGCAAAAGTGGCGAACAACATTGAAAAACGAAGTTAGCGGGTGACAAAATGCCTGGAAATTCATCCAGTTAGAGGTATTACTGAGTAGGTATTTTGGATTTATTTACATCTATATGGATTGCGACCGCGTTTTTCTTCCAGATTCAGTCACAAAATCCCCGTTATTGATTATCATAAGGCATAATCGAAAATACGTCGCCGTTCACACAATAGCATTAATAAACCTACCATCAGGTGCGATGTTTCAGTAGAGCGGCCGTCGGCATCTACACCATAAATTCGGACTGCCGAATGTTTCAGTCGTGCGCTCGTCAGCGGACAAGTAGGATGTATAAGGATACCAAGCGTGGAAACCGAATTTGAATAGATTCTTCGAAGCAGCAGTCAATATCTGATAGTAGTATGTCTAGTATCGTTTCCTCCATGCCGTCCTCTTTCATGTTTTGCCTCCCACTTTAAGAGGTCCGTGTTAACAGACTTTAGGCTTCCGACGAAAGTAACCAAATATTGAAAAATTCTTCGGATCTTTTCCAGATATCTCCGCCAAAAAATTAACCCCCGCCAACCAAAAAGATTAGAAAAAAGAGGATATGAAATTCGTACTCTTAGTTTTTTATTGGAGAGGGTCAAACTGGGACGGGTCATTAATAGTTTGCATGAAAAGGTCCGTTTTTCGGTACCTTTACCTCCAAATGAATTCACACAAGTAGCTGTCCACTAAAGATAGGTGTGTACCGCGTTTATTCTACATCTTGTAGATTTGCCAAAGAGATCCGATGTGTGAGCTCCAGTCGTTGGATCCACAAATTTCTCGGTATGACTAACCGTTTCATGAGTATAATTCATGTCAATCATCGTTTCAATTCCTTGGTATGGCGTCCATATATCGGAGATGATGATTGATCCGGGAGCGATGCAGGCCTGAATTGTGTCCATCAAAGTAGCCACAGGTTCGATCTGGCACTGAACACATGAACACCTCTTTAGTTTCCCGGCAGATCCCTCCGAAAATCCACTGCTGGGGAAGGACACCCTGCGTGGCTTTAACGGCGAGATATTAGCGTTTCATTGATCTCGACGTATATAGCTGGGCCGCCGATAACTGTTGAAGTCTGCAAAAGCCACCAGACGTGGACTTCGCGAAGAAAGTTCCAGTCAACAGCGGTCATGTGGCTAATAGATAATTCCTCTGAGCAGAATTCGATTTTTGCCAAATTTCTGGACCAGCAGTAAATGAATAGAATTACTATCCTAAACTCCATCCTGGACCGCTGAAGCCAAGTCCCCTTTCGAAGACCGATTTCTTGCCGACAATGTCAAGCATTACACCTCCACCAGTCAGAAACAGCCGAAAGTGTCATTTGGTGGCCATTGTTGCCTAAACCTTGGTGATGGACCACTTCGTGGCTTTGCAAAAAACGTATTGCCGTCCCTTGTCATGAATGAAAATTTCAGTGTCAGGAAGTTCATTTGAGGTTTTATGTCCGAACCGAGAAAATGTTTGCACAAAATGAGCCTAGATGCGGATAAGAAATTGTTTGCATCAAAAAATGGGTTAAGGTTGTGTGCCCACGTTGAATTGGAGCTAGTAAAACGTGTAGAGGCTTAACTTTCCGCACATGCACTTTTTGTATTAGTGGTGGGGCTTATCTGGAAAAGATAACACTCTTTTGGCAGGGGTTCGGTTCTTTGTATTCATTTTACTGTATAAAAGCTGCTTCGGAATTCTGTCTCCGTCAATTCTGCGAACATATCCCACCCATCGTAGCCACCTGGATGTGGTAAGCTCCATTGTTCGTCGGATGATCTTCGTGTCCGTCAGCGGATGTGAAATATTCTCCAATATCAGAAGGTTAGGCCGACATGTGATTCGTATTTCAATGTCTTACATATGGACAGGCGAAATTATCGCTTTATGGATGTGCAGCTTGGCTTTCTCCGAGGTTCACAGGTCGTCCTCAACCAACACCCACACAATATGAGATATCAGCGCACGGTCGACGGTCAAATCGGTAGACAATGTGTTTCCGCGATAGCAGATTTCCGTACTGTGGTGCAAAACTTCGCTCTAATCTAGATGAGCGGATTAGTGTTAAGGACTCTTCGGCGTAGGTTCGTGCAGGTCAACGGTCTTCCACGCGTTGCTATTTGGGCCGAACAATGGGGCAGCAGCCGAAAGCTTCTCAGCTAGGCACTGCAGTCCGTCAAGGTATGTGCAGACAGTCCTCATTTGTCCGAAAACATTATGCTAAGGACCTTGGTCTGGTGGACCAGACTTATTTCATATGAACGCCTTATACTTAGCAGATAACCCAACTATGAGGCTGAACTCACAATGGCTCTAAGACAGAGACTGAAGGGAACACGCCAATCAATATCTTTAAATCACCTGAAGTCGACTGAGCTTTCACCCTTGATTGACAGAAATGAAGACTTGACTTTTTCTTTGTCTACAAGGACAGTGTGCAACGACTGACGACGTTCGCAGAATTATGCTTGAGGCAGTATCTCCACTGGGATTCATTCGGCGCTCACTAATGCGCTCAGGATTTGGCGAAATGACTGCATCATATCCAGCGTTTCTGTAGGTGACGCTTGCCCCAGTCCTATGTCTTTGGAGAGTTTGGATCGCTTTAACATTTGACCACTAGACGCCTGTCAGGGTATCTTCGAATTTCAATTGAGGTTTCGTCCGATAAATGCCGAAAAGTCGAATAGCATTGTATAACCGTTTCATTGAAAATCACCAGCATGGTGTTTCGAACATGCAACTTCACTAGCAGTCCGAATACTTAACCACTCGACCACGTTTGATCAGCAGTTTGATTAACTCGCGCTATGGCCGTATGACAGCCCCCCTCATCTGCCGATCAGGGAACCCACATTATCAGGTAATGTGCTGACTGACTTCACGAATGGCAATATTAGCTGAAAGCTTCGCTCATCTTGTGAACTTAATCTTCCTCCGAACTACTTATAGGTTGCTGTTAGTGGAAGAAGGTCTGTGAATTTACAGTTGAGATTTCATCGTTATGTGAAGCTCACAACTGCAGGCAGAAACTGCGGTAACAAGGAAGGACATTACGTCATGACGACAGAGTTCTTTTGTTGAAGACGGCAAAGTTCCTGACCTCTCACAAAGTGTGTACAAGCGTGACGAGAGTGAGCGAAATCTAGAAGATTGCACAACCCCTATTTTACACCGAACAGAACCTGCTTACAAACCACTCCAATTACTATTGTCACGCTTGGTGCTACGGTTGAAGGAAGTGGGAAGTTCAAAGCTCCGGCCCAGTGTCGGACGACTGATTTGGAAATTATTGGACCATTTTATAGTGGTTGCCCATTTACTTTGAATATTTACTTGGTGTCCAGAAAACCTCATGAGAGCACTTGAGGATTCCGACTTTTCAAAAACTCTGTGCAGTTGAAGTTTTCAGTTTCGTTTCCGATGGATTATTGAAGCTGTTTTAGTGTTCCTAAACGAGTACCTGGAGAATGCAGGTTAGATGGTGTTCGGACGATAAAAGGTAAAAACAAAAAGAGAGAACAGAAAGATGTGCTCTACATTACCAGTTTTGAAATCCGACCAGTTAATGATTAGCTAAACAGCTATGGGACAAGAAAAGCTCAACTATCTTTAAGTAAGGCCATTAGACTGATAGCCAGAAAGTTCTTACAAATGACCATTGTGTCTCTGATATCTGCTTAAGCCACGCCTTCAGTTTGTTCATTCCCTCGGTCCAGTCATCAGTCAGCTGGAAAGTTGTCGACAGTTTCACCTAGATTTCGAATTGTAGCACCCATAGATGTTTAAGTTATAGTCTTATTTTCCAGTAAGTTATTTAGGTCTCATCCAAAAGATAGGTTATTATAAGTAACTTGAGGCCAACATTCCGGTTCATGGACTGGAAGCTGTCACGTCAACGGAATTCCAACTGTCCTGTAGTTCTAGCTTCATTCTTTAAATGACGGTAAATAAGCTGTTTCTGAATGTGCTTATTGGCCTACATTTTACGAGGGCTACCTAGCTGGTTATGCATCCAGGTGAAATCGACTTCATCGGTGGCCCCATTTCCGACTATCACTTTCCATTTACGTCTGCCATGGGCACATCAGGCTTTTAGTTCACCCATGACCGTGTTATCTTCCGACCCAGTGGATGAGATGACAGTCGACAAATGCACCTGGAATTTTCCTTCCTCAATTTATCGTTGAGATATTTTAGAAATATGCATACTGATAAAGTGATGAAAATCCTCCCGAGAGTGAAATTTGCATGGTCATTAGCGCTGTGGTGATGCGGTTCGGTTCGTTCGGTATTCTTCCATTCATAGGACCAGTTACTTGAAATCTTGCCACTGGAAATTCCGTCAGCTATCACGGATGATCCGGGCCAACAGGGTGTCTATCCAGCTTTCTATAACCCTCTTGGATCAGTCTACCGAATTCTCCTCAGTGCAACCGTATCGATACCATAAAGTCTAAGCTCCTTGGCTAAAAGAGCATCAAGCCATTGGAGTCTGTCGCTTCTAGCCCTGTCGAGATGGGTACCCATTTTCCAGGTTTCGACTCTGAATTGGTGCAACTTCATGGTTATTTGAGACTGTCAACTAGCACAACCTTGAAACCTTTTGGCCGTCCCTGTATTTTGGTCAAGCCCCCGGACTGTAGTTCGAAGCTTGGTTCACTTCGTTTGAGGCAACTTTATGGAGGCTAGCGACTAACCCACTTGGTGGCTGGGTCTGTTTTAGTCCATAGAAAAAGCCATTAAGGTATGGATTTCTGAGTCCTAATGCAGGAGTGTTTTTTAAGGTCAACCTTTTCTACCCGTCTCCTCCTAAGTGCAAGGTAATATCACTGCTTCCATAAATATAGACACGCTGGTCACCTGTAGAAAACGGATTACTGTCTTCACGGTACCGTTGTAGGGAGCATTAAGATTAATCTGGAACCCCTTGGTATCAAAACTGTCCTTAACGCGGCGTCTCAGTGTACTCTGCCTCACTGCTCTCAATGACCTTCCTGAAATTGCTGCATTTTGAGGGACGAAGTTCTGGCCAGTGTAGCCTGAATAAACACAGCAGTGCTAAAGTGTGACAACTATGACACGGTGGCAGTTCCTGGTGTGCATGTATGTTCATATACTCACATTTAGTGATCTCCTGACGGAACCTCGGGCGTGAAACACGAATACGGGGTGATAATTCTAATAGGGTGATGACTACATTTGTTGAGAGTTACTTGACGTTTAGTGAGCATTTACCCATTTTGTTCATTACCAATAAAGTTGTTCTTGTTATCGCTTCAAAATATTCCCAACCAAGTTGCATGATAATGTTACACATTCCTCCAAAATTGTCATTACATCGATCTATAAGCAACTCATGAGCAACTAATAGGTTTTGTTATGACGACAATGTCGCTTGTCGTTTGTATGCTACTTACCAATAATTGTAAACAATCGACGCTGTCTCTCTGGCAGCAGTAGTGTAAAGGACTGGCCCCCCGTTCGCCTTCAGCATTCACGTCAATTTCGCTGATTTTGAGAAGTATCTGCAATGAGTCCAAAAGTCAGGTACTTCGTACATCACTGTATATATCTCGCAAATCAGTAGATCAGCATGGTCCCCAAGACCGCTTTCTACACGAATTTCCAAGATGTTTACCAAAGAAAAGAAATCATCGAAGATGCACCTACTCTTCCGCATGATTATATTCAACAGTTAATATTTAACCGCGCCTAAATGAATTTCATTGAAGTTTATAAGCACGTAAATCGTGGACGTTTCCGACTGACAAACTTTCTGTATACAAACGATGAATCTGTGAAGTTGAAGACTGGGAACAAAGAAGAAAACGATAGGTGTAATGGTTTCCCCTCTTAAGCTACTCTGATAATCAAAATAACAGCTAACGATCAAAAGCACGCTTGAAGACACCATATAATTTAATGGTACGGATGAGTGACTGGTCGTTTTTGACCCTTGAAACCACAAAAGTTTCTGAAGAATGAAATTTCGTCCTAATAATTCGGTTTCTTTCTACTTGTTGCAGAAAATAACATTCACGCCTGGGAAGAGGGAATGTTGTGACTAGCTATGATAGACGCTATTTTTCTGGGATTCACCTACTGGGAAAGAGAACTCATTACTGCACACAAACGTGTGATGACACCAGAAGTAAGTGAAGCAGGACCCAGTGGGACAAATTCTATGTACACAAGTGGTACTGCTTGCGAACGAGATTCTGTATATATTCTCACGCGTGGAAAGCATGGTCCTTTGAACAAGGATATCATGAAGTGATAATTACGTTACATTATGCTGCGCAGTGATCCATATTAAATTGTACATGCTTCTGGTACTCCCTACTAAATAGAAATCGTTTACTCTTCAGAAGAACATGGTGAGCTCTCGCGAAAAATTTTCAATTATAAAGGAATAGATCTAATTCGATGGGTACAGTTTCCACATACTTCTTTCATTCCTAGCACTATCCACCATAGAGCATGCTACTAAGATGTCGCACATTGTAAAAATAAACTTGGCAACCAAGACGATGGATGACTTATGGATGAGCTGTGCGCGTGCAGAAGTTAGCAGACTAGAATACCTGAACGCTTTATTTTTAGATTCTTTTGTGAGTTTTTTGAAAACTCGTTTCTTTTGGGAATTTTAAATTCCAACTTCTTCTATCCAGACTCTCAGGGTAAAGATTTTTGAAATCTTCGTCTGGCGACAACCACAGTACAGTTTCTGAATCTAGTAAAAAGTGTGAAATACACAATAAATTCCCGATATCATTCGGTTGCAAGACTGGAAGAGAGTACTCATCACTTTTGAATACAGCCGTCTTTGATCACCAATTCCAAACCAGTGGCATCATTGGCCATATGTAGTATGTGATCAACCACCAACGAACTTCGCTATCATTGATGATTTAGCACGCTGTCGTGTAGTCTAGGAATTTATTCATTATCAAAGCGATTTTTTGTCTTTAAGGCTGTCACATTTTGACTAAAACTTGCCCTCTGCAAGCGCCTTGATTAGTGTGGGCCTGAAGTCACTGTACTGGATAGTCCCACTCACTCATTCCAGCATAACCTAATATCAACCATTAGACCTCCGAGTGAACTGTTGTATTTCCCTGTACGCGATGCCATAGCCGGTTTCATTCAATGACCAGGATGCTGTGATCAAACGCCGGTTTGTTCGAGAAAGCTCGCTTTTGATGCTATTTATTGCATTACCAAACATTTTCAAATGTTATGCGATTCAATTCACTACCTACGTGACTTGGGGCGGAATTTGATCATTAGGTACTAACCTTCAAAGTATCCTTGTCATTTCTTTCGGCAGCCAAGTGAATCGGTTGAAGTCCATTTTTGTTCGGAAGACGGGCCTCTGACCCAATACTCAGAAGAAATTTTGCAGCGCTTTTGTGTTCGCTCATTATTGCCAGGTGAAGTGGCAAGTTTCCACGGTTGTCAACTTCATTAAACTCTTCAAAACAATTGGAGAGAAGGTTTAACAAAGCGCGTGATCGGTCACAGAATTTGGGCTTCCTCCATTTAGTGATGGTTGCTTCTGTGCTCTCAGTCTATGAAAGGTCTTACCACACTGCACTGATAAATCTGATAATCAGTAGCAGGTCATTGTTAGCGCCACCGATAGATGCCGTCAAAATTGCGTTTTAGAACTCCCTAAAACCCGTTCTTAACACAAAGTATGATTCGAGGCACAGTCATCATAATAGAATAGAGGGTTTTGAAAGTTTCACCAAAGTTTCCATATCTGGTTATCTTTCTCTGATTCTGTATATCACACCAGCAAGGTCGCCTGCATATTTTTTCACATTCACGTGTAAAAACATGTTTTACTGACAATTCAGTTGCCTGGTTCGACTGTGTACTGACAGCCTTCTAGGTACAATTTCAACAGGCAAAACTTCTTTCCCAACGAAGCTCTCCATGCCTTTTGAGTGTGATCTAATGAAACCTTGTATCCAACCCGCGATCAACCCAGTTACTCTGGAGAGCAATGATCATCGTTTAGCAAACCAGAAAATTTCGACATCTTCGTTTAGCGGCAGTTTAACCTCCTCCCACCAGACATGTTAAGTGACAGCTGCACCCGTATTGTTACTTCTTTGCCGAACGTTTAGCAACACTACGAAAACCGAATGCATCAGTTTCTGAAGTGCTGCCACCAGAAAACTAAAAGAAAAGCGTTAAAAGATTTGACTTCCCACCCGTTTTCTCAGTCATCTTAACCTATGTAGAGCTCAAACGGTGTCGAGCTCGTGCGTACGGATTCATGCGTATATCACGCGCATTCCACCATAAATATCATTCTGTTGTCGTTCGAAGTTGTTGTCATTCGTAGTCAGTCTAGCTTCTGATTGATTCCCCTCAGCAGAACAGTCATTCCAACTTGTGCACTGGTAATCGTAGGACGGTAAGGCTTTGCATTTTGTTCAAAACGTTACTCTACGAAGTCATTAACGTTGAGGCAATAATGCTATACAAGGAATTTATTAGCCCAACTTAGTTAAGACGATTGGCGGTTGGTATAGTGAACATGGATACATTTTCAATCCTTGAACTCCGCTTACTGAAATCACGCAAAACTAATTGCAGCAAAGGAACAGTGAAGAGCAAACAAGTCATAATGGGCGAAAAGCATATATATTCTTCATATTCTTCGTCCCTGAATGCGGACTGTAACGAGATAAAGGAATTCAGATTATTGAAGGGCCAACCAAGATATAGTTAGCTGGTTCGTGCTCCGCATCTTGCGTCATAAGTCTCTCCTCGAAATTTCGAATAAGGAAATCAGCTAGATTAACTTCGTCTCAGAATAATCAAGTGTGTTTTACGATAAGTGTGGCCACTGAATACCAGCCTTTGATGCAAACTGAGTTGTCTGCTCTTCAGGTCGTCATTTCCTTCTGTAGACTGATTATAGCCTGAGTGGAATTTTGATGCGATTAATTTGATAAAAGTGTATGTGGTCATGCGCGGATACTCCGGTCTTGCATCTGCCTGGCAGGTGTGGGTTCGTTCGCTCGAATACAACCAAAAGTGTCCGTCTCTTCGTTCTCACCATAAATACTTGGACATCATCATTGTGGTCATCAAATCTTCACTCTTCTTATAGATCTATTCTATAGTCCCCTTGTGCAGCCAACAACCTCTTGTTTGTTTGGGATTTGCTTGCACCGGAACAGTTAGCAGACGCATTGTTTAACTCCCTTTTATTCAACATCCCTTAATTTGCTTTCTGTCGGTTAAACAGTTACACGTCTTTATATTTTTACACCTGCAAGTACGCATGTCTCAAAGGGCATAAAGACGGTTACTGGGACTCCGTAAATTTCAGTTCATTTCCAAGTTTTACCAAAACTGTGTTAAGTGAAAAAAGAAGCTGGAAATTGTAGGGGAAATTTCCTTGGTGATCGCAACATACAACTTCGCCTGAAGTTCAGTATGTAAACGGGTAGACTATAAAATATACTGATGTTCGACTACACAACATTTGAAGAACTAGTGCATGGACAGCAACAACTGCGCGAAACTTACGAGCATTGTTTGCCACCAGAAACTTAACGATCTTCAAGTTCCCCGTTGACGCCGCGTGATGCAACAACGTTTGTTTGTTCTGATCGACTTGGTGTATAACCGATGGATTCTGGGCGACAAGATCGACTAAGCATTCAAACTCATCATATTTCACATACTAAATGGCAAAAAAGAAAAAAAATATGTGAAGTCGGTGATGTATCTTTAATCCGATAGAAGTCAGTGATCACTCGTGTGCTTGGGTTTATCTTTTATAGGACAGTACACGTTTCAAGTCTAGAATAGTCAGGAACCACCGTCGCGGTAACTCTCATGTCCATGCAGTGACTAGTCGTGTCGGAAATACTCCATATATCCTATCCCTATAGTCAATAATCCAAGCCCCATCAGTCACATGGAATAGATGGAGATATAATGTATCCCGTCCCTGAATTGCGGCAATAAACCGGACAATATACAAGGGTTCCCATACCTTCATAGATCACGCGGTTGCATTACAACATAAATTAAGCCATTCAGAACCAGTGTGTTAAACGTAGAAAGTCAAAGGAAATCCCACGATCTTAACAGTTCATTCTACGGATCATGACTTTGGTCTTCCGCCCTTCATTTGCCCTTGATTTGCCTTAGGTAAAAAACGTGTTACAAATGGCTTTACAGTAAAACACTTCGACCACATCTTACGATAAGGGCAATCCTTAACATTTTAAATGCGAAGTCATCAAAATGTGGACTAAAATATAGATTCGCAGCATTGTCAAAAGACGGTCAGTCTGTGTAGAGACATTCGGAACCCCGGCATACAACATTGTGCTCATCGCGCTGGTGCGTACTGAACTGTATTTTCAGCATTATACCAGCTTTACTAGGGTCACACTTGTATCTGTCATAGTATGAAATATTTCCCTTATATCGGGCGGAGAGTGGAAATTGTGCACTCCTCCAGGTCCTTTTACGCGACATAAGTTGCTCTCATTTTTAATCCGTTCACTATAGACCCTCGATAGCTCCACGTACAAAGGTACCAGTGGAAGGAAGAAGGCCTTCACTACGGAGTTATTTTTTGGAAATCACCAACTGAACAGTTACAGAATATTGGACAGGGAAGCCAAAGTCTCATATTAATCTTGTTTATAAAAACTGAGTACCCGTTTTCTTTTCTAACGCGTCTTCCTGAACTTTCCTGAATAATCATTGACTATCACTCAAATTTAAATTAATGCAACAAAGCAATTCATTCCTTAATATAATAAATCTCACTTTTCAATAGACGCGAAGCGGGTTTACGATAAAACCACATACTACTCGCATATCTCATCAGTAGTGTCCACCCTCCCAGAGGTACTGTAAGGCCCAATGGGTTTATAGTAGTGTCAATCTATTCTGGAGTGCATTTGCTGGCATCCACCTGCATATATGTTAGTTAAACAGGATAGAATTTGTCAAAAATTGAGATCAGTCTGTTGGTGAATGCTCGGGTGAGCGTCCCTGTATATATAGGAATGGCTTTATGCCATCGTATAAAACGATCGTCACACATCACGAGATAAGAGCGACTGTTGGGTTTTGGGAGAGTACCGAAAATATCGACGTGAACATGGCTAAATCGGCAGTCTGTGGTGGGAAAAGTACTGATGGGCGAATGAGTATGGCAAACGACCTTGAGCGTCGATTTGAGGTAAAAGTTTTTGCCTATGAACGTATGTCGTTGTTCCTATTCTGCCATGCGGAACGTTGAAAGATGAGTTTGGCCGTTGCACTTGTATTAGAATGTGAGACGTTATGCAGAGTGCCAAAAGTAAGGCGGTGTATTGTTCAATGAACGACGGGTCTTGTAATTGGGTAGAGAAATCGCAGTTGATGGTACCTGGTGCCATTTGTATTGGTACTGGTCTAACATGCAGTGAAAATGCTCTGTCAAGCGATAGCGGCACGATAGGCTTGTGTTTTTGTAGCTGAACCATAGGTTGAAGATCATTTGAGGGTACTGAGCAGAGTAAATCGATTGCCTGATGAGACAGGGTGTCCAAGATGATGTTGAACTCTTCCGCTATGTAGTGAACGTCACTGGCGAATTGAGATGTATAGTTAATCTGACGTTGTTCGCGAGACGAATATTTGTCAGACTTGGTCTATGGGAGCGAACGTCAGAGGTTCGTGCTCGACCTCCGAAAATTGGTGAAGATGTCAAATGGATGGATAAGTAGAGAGCAACTCTCGACCGAAAGTGTTGTAGCGAGATTCTGTTGGTGAGAGTTTCCTGTAAAAGTACCCAAGTGGTTGAAGTTTACCTTGAACAGACCGTTGTGGGACTGCACGCACGGCTATGTTAGGTTGGTCAATACACAGTGGCAATTGTGCATCAGAATCAGTCAGTAAGGAGTTAACTCGTTCAAAGGCTTATTTAAGAGTGTCATCAAAGTACAACTTCTTAGCAGGCATATTACCATATAGCAAGCTGGTAAAAGGTGCCAAATATTTTGCAACCCTGGGAATGAAACAACGAGAGAAATATTCATTCCAAAAAACGCTTAATTTGCACAACAGTTGCAGAGTAGGAAAAGTTGCGAATGATGTAAGGTTCATCGACGACCAGGAAAATACCGGTTGAGTCAATGGCATGCCCAAAGAAAATTACTTGGTTTGATGCAAAGATACACTTTTTAGCACTAATGATGAGGCCATATTCGGTTAAACGATCATACGAAATGCGTAAATCTTCCAAATGCAGTGCGTGTGCGAGACTGGAAACCTGGATACCATTCGGGTACGCATTCGGGTACGGGTGACATCACAGAACCTGAGCGATAAGGCGTTGAAATGTTTGTGCTGCATTACGAAGGTCGACAGCATGAGTGGGTACGGGTGACATTACAGAACCTGAGCGATAAGGCGTTGAAATGTTTGTGCTGCATTACGAAGGTCGAGCAGCATGCGTAAAAGCTCGAACAACCCAAACGGTATGGCAATAGCAGTTTTATGAACTTCATCAAGGGTGTATAGGGATGTGATGGTGATAAGCGTGAATAATGGAGAAAAACTGTACATCCGTACAAATAGGATGAAAACACGCAAGTACCGCTTAGGTACAGTGGCATTGTTGAGTGCTCAGTAGTCAGCGCAAGGGCGCAGGTATGAGGACGTTTTCGTATGTACCATCTGGAGAGGTGGAGTCCATGTGCTTTGAGAAGGTCTGGTGATACCTAGTTGAAATGTTAAAATGTGTGAGAAAATCGGCGACAATGATAAAGTGGTGTACGTCGGCGACGACGAAAATCTATGTGAACTCACGATCTAACGCGAGCTTGAAGAATGAAACACGCTGTTCATAAGTCTTGTTGGTCAGTCAAGTTAGCAAGCGGGACAGGATTTTGTCACGTGTCTTGTGTTTGTTGGGCAAATGAGTAGCTTGATCCAGTGAGTGACCGCTACACAGACATCATGTAATTTGCTGATCCATTTCTTCAGTGACAGCCCGCTCATTTTCGGCTATCTTACAGAAGGAATGGATATACCTTGTTAGTTGCTCCAGTGATTCCGGAAAGTTCATCACTTTGTGTTTCCCAAGGCCAAGTCTTACACCTGTGGCTTTCCAAGAACGATTTGGACAATCTTTGCAGTTTGCCAGGAATGAGAGACACAACGACCTCCTGACAAAATTTCGGTACGTATATTTTACGAAGCATACTCTTACGAAATAGCACTGTAATGTGGAATTTCAGCGTATGTTTTGCATGCCTTAAGCCCAAAAGTTTATCTCATAGGGATCTATCCGTGGAGAAAAGGAAATTGGGCCATCCAACGCTATGTATTAGCTCTTTCTCCCATCCTGTAGATGAGTGGAGCGCGAAAGTTTATTAAGTTTGCTTCACACTATGTCCGTTGTTAGGTCAAGCTAATCCTAGTAAAGCCCTATTCATTCCTTACATCCCATTTGAGGATTCGAGTTAAAACAGCCTGTCCAAAACCCGTTGAATATGTTATCATCAGCCAAACAATTTGAAGGTGTTTGCGCATCAACATGTCATAGATGCGCCCAGATAATCCTTGCTTCTCCAAAACTATCAGTGATCCTTAAAATCGTTTGCCCACGGAGCTAGCAGTTATCAGATTCCAGGCATAAGCTCGACCATTGCGGGTCAATGGCGATGTACGACCTAGTGTCAGAGATCTATCTCGCGGCCCAAGACGCTTAAAAACGTCATGAACTGGAGACTCAGCTGGGTTCCCGGTGCATCATCCATCAAAACCAAATTGGCAGAGTGTATTTTGCAGATTTTGTGCAATATGGGTTCACGTAGAACAGGAGGTTGACGGAAAATAGAGGACTGCGCCTACCTGATGAGCTCCAAGAAGAATGAAACCAGTTGTGGGCTGTCGAAGTGTTATGAGTAGTGTATTACGTCTATACTTGTATCGCGAAATCTGGAATACCGCACCGGCTGAAATATGAGGCGGTCTGGTGCAGCGCATTCAGCTGCTTAAAACATCATAAGCGGGAGAGTCAGCTTTGTTCCCATCAAAGCCGAATTAATGTGCAAATGAGTGTGTTTCTCTAAGATAGGTATTTGGTTTCGTCTTTGCCTCACATGTAATCACGCCGGTTGTTGTCATCAGTGTTCTCTCTTCAGCAGCCTCCATATGGCTGTATATTCCATTTACAACTTCAGTTTTTCTTCCAGTCAGTTACCTTGTCAGCCAATGATGTTTGGTTTCATGACGTGCACTTGGTTTTGGTCCATTAAATAAATGTTCCAGTGGTTGCTTGAGAGTAAAAACTAATGGATACTTCACATATACATTCAAACACGCACGCATTTTTGTGGATTGCATGAATGCTGCGGCATGCGTTGTATGTATGAATCTGGGCGAACATAAGCTTAGCCATGTCATATTAAATCCCTGAGCTAAACCCAAATTGGCTGGACTTGCGTTTACAGTCCATATGGTGGCAAACAGTCCTTGGATTAGTTGTGATGGGTTCACTTCCATCCTTGTTCGAGAAAGTGAGCGTTACCGTAGGTGACTGACTCGTAGGCCTTCAATGTGCAGTAAACTGTGTTGTGGGATGTAATACTCCGAGAAAATTTCCAAACATTTGGTAAGCAAATGTGCACAAGGTGCATCTGCCTCAAAACCTCACCAGTCAAAAGCCTTCAGTTGAATTGCACGTTTTGAAAGATCACAAATCACTGTAAACTGTCCACGATTCACCGCCGTCCAAATGTGTGTGCTTGCCCGTACACGCGTTCCGGAATGTCACTTTCGTAACGTTTACTTATCGCAACCGATCCTAACTAATCGTCATCTTCTGCTGCTGTTCTGACCAAGTAAAAACGAATAAACTCACTGTTCTATGAGCTATATACTGATGCACTGACCTTTAGGACGATGCAGCTTTGATACCGACTAATTGAAGAATCGATCGCTTGAAGCCCATGGGTAAAGTAGTCGAGTTGGGTGAGTTAATTTCGGCATAAAATGCAACTGCTTTGATCAGCATGTCGAATAAGGGCGGACGATGCTCACTGCAGAGGGGGAAATAGCTATTGTGCTTGTGCAGGTTCTGTGCCATAGAATTAAGTTCGGGACGTTGAAAACGCACCACTCGTTTGAATAGCCTTTTTTGTTGTCCTGGCAGGACTTTCCGATCAGGTTATACAAAATGAGAGCAGTGGACTTCATGACCTATTTAATACGCTACTCTTAGCAAGCACACTGTTTAACACGCACTACTTGACATGCAAAGTAAAGTGCCAACACAAATTCACCAACGCTTACCGGATGCACCTGGATCGCCACTTCTGAACGTATGAACGAGTTTATTCCCTTGGAGGACCGGTAACGGTTTGTCGACTGGCCTACTGTAGGACTTTGGGCCAAATGAAGTACGAAGTGACCCAGACGCAGTCCAAGCGTCGGCACATGGAGCTGCGGATGATTGGAAATCTTGGAAATGTTCATCTGTCCCCTACTCCAGCTGTTAGCGACATCAAAGCCCACCCCAGTAGTTGTTTGGAAATAAACCACGGTGTTCTCGACGTAGCTCAAGATGACACCCACTCACTGCAGACCGTTCGGTTTGTCGATGTCCCGTGGATAAATCTACATCCTAGTGTTATACATAATCCTTACGTCTTCACTTGCTGAGTTCTCTTTTCGGTAGAAACGCTGAAGTATTACCTTCCACATCCAATTAGGGATTTCATGAGTAAAAGTGAAAAATGGAGCCACAAAAGGAACAATCGCACATTCATAATTTTTGGGGTGAGTGTTAGGTTTGAAAATTTCGATGCTTTCCGTTTTTTTCAAAAAAAGTGCTTCCACAACCTCGCAAGCGACAAAGCTGAAATCTCCAAACTAGTGAGGACCTAGCGTCACTCTACGCTAGTACGAGCTGACTGCCCAGCTAAGCTAGGTGATAGCACAGCTAGATTTGCGCCGATTTTGTCACCGATCGAAAAACACGGAGATCGAGTATGACAAACTAAATATCCTGAATAGGTGCCTCATAGCTGCTTGTGGCATCTGTCAACGAGTCGGCCGGGGTGACTACAACTTCGTTAGAGGTTGGCTAATTCCAAAACCGAGGCGTGCCATTGAACATGTTTGATGAAAGTGAATCTATTAGTTGACGGTAGTGCTTTGTTTGGCTCGGAGGGTCAGTACAACAGCTGTTGAGATTATATCTAGTCTAATTAACCTGACGACAAAATCCCAAAAACATTGCCTCTCGTCATTAGTTTTGTTGAAATTACGGAGGTATTCAAACAAACGTGCTTCGCTGTCTCCATCCAATTCTACCCTCAGCCAAAAACGGCCAATGTCTCCAGCGTTTGTTGAATCATCTAGTTATTTACTCCAACTCCTTTCATGGATGTGCCTTGTTTTAGTTTATCCACTTTTTGGAAAAAAAACCTCGAAGAAAATCTGTCGTAAATCCTGTTCCTTTGATTCTACGCAAGCCAAACAACAAAAAAATGCAACGCAAGGTGGGCTTTATTTCGCTGGCTTTCAGCACTGTTAGTGTACATCACAATCACACCATTGTCTTTCCTTTAAGAGTTGAGCCAAACGTTCGTTCTACCCAGAAGAAGGGCTCTGTCAGTAAGCATGAAAACACGACTAGCTGATACATCAGCATGTCTGAGTTCGAGACATTTAATTTTCATTAATGTGACAGATTTTTTGCATACTGCGCTCTTACGATGAGGGCATCTCACACGCGAACTCTCCACAGGCAGCCATTCGTGGGAACGAATAAAAAGGAACCAACAAGGGACAGCACTCCAATGAAGGGCAAGGTTTTTCTTAAAAGACATGGGCGATAGGAATTCCATGCGGAATCGCAAAATAGGTATGCCCTAGTACCAGGTGATCCACGAATATGTTATCTTCATTTTGGTCCCCCAAGTATTGTGTTCGACCAATTTTTTCGTCTGCAAACAAAGTATCTAGCTACGCAGTGAAGGTCATGCCAAAGATGAGACACTATTTTGGGGCAACCGGGAAATATGAAGCAATTCATACATCTCCTATGCCAGGGTTTTCTTTATCGACAGAAAGGTTGAAGGACGAACACGCGCTTTCAAACTAAGATAACTTGGGTTTTAAAAATTTGGTAAAAAAGATCGAACTAGGGCAGACGCCGAGGTTCATTCATAGTAAACTGCCTGAGGAGAGTGGAATGTGTAAGCTGTCCGCCTTCCTACTCTGAATCAAATGGAAAGTTGGAGGCAGTGCCCTAAGAAATTGACCAGAAAGACTCGTTTCGCTTGGAGAGATCCTTATTTTATAGTACGGAACCATGGGTTCCAATGAGATTACAACTAGCATTTTTCTCCCTTTTTTGCACGCCTCACGCCTGTCGCTTATGATTGGCCCGCTACCCGCGCTTAGGGTCACTAGATCTCTTGTTCGAAGTAGTGTTGAGCGTTGCTAACGGGATAATAGAAAATCTGGTTTGTTTGTTCAGAGCCATTCATCAAATCCGTATCGGTATTGCAAATAATGTCAGTTTGTAGGGCCTTACCTGAGGTCCTGCGGTGTCCCTAATCACAACGCTATACCACGAGCTGGTTGAAGCTCGATACTAGCAGAAAATTAGTCATTCAGCCCGTTGTTCAACCAGTTCGTTGTTTGTATGAGCCAGAAGTGCTGGGTTTACGTCGTCTGCAGTGATTTTGTCACAGTACATGTGGTAATGTGTGGCCTCATGAGGACTATGCTGCGGCGTAGAGCAACCAACAACTAGAATTAGCACATTGGTGGTAAGTACTGTACAATTACTACTTGCAGGTTTTTTGTGCACTTATGTCAGTCCAGGTGGGTATCTATCAAGAAGCCCACCTGTTTATCTGCAAGATAAATTCTAGAAGTGATGGGTCTGGGATCTCTGAAGGAAACGAAGCACCGCCTTGGTACCATAGAGTGGTGGACCGCCCAGCAGACAAACTTTTCATGTTGCATAAACTATGCTCAGTCATTGTTGTTGATCTCAGAGTCTGAAGCAATCCCAGTGAGTAATGAATATATGAGAATGCAAAGGGTTGTGCAGGGCTGCGCTCTAGCTACTCAAAAGCATTAGACGATTGAATATAAAGTATTCCATTAAAGCGGCTGATTGGTGGGTCATTTTTAGTCCAACTCATTCTCCTGATGTGCAGTGCACGAAAATACTACCACTTTGAACTGTTCTGTTTGAACTGCTGATTGATCATGAATTAGTTGGATGAATTAACGATCCCTGGATCTAAGTTGCAGTTCACTGTATTGCAGATAAATACCATCAGAAATAAATAGCAATTCAGTGGTAATTAAAACTGTTGGATTTACTGAGAAAGCTGCCTTTGGATCGCTGTATTCCTGTTGTTTGTTGGTTGGGAGCACGATAATATTCTCCAGAGGCATCACACGGTTCCGTATCCATCCGCGTGGGCGTTTGAAACATATACTAGTTTTTTGTGCAACTGCTGTTTTCACAACTTTACTCAGCCCGGCATCCGTTATGGAAAGATCGACATCAGAACTTGACTTGACTGATATTCTAGGGCGTTCTGGAATAGACAGTCTGGCGGCCAGTAGGTAATTTGAATCTGTTTCTTCTCGATTATTTTTCTCCGATCCACTTCGTTTAGGACAATAACTTTGATGTTTCTTAAGTCTCATTTCGGCCATGTATCGGCAAGACTGGGTAACAAGGAGAGAGATAGTTGGATGCTTGTTATACATGTAAACGGTATCAAGTAAGGTGCTACATATTTCAGCTTATTTGTACATATTTGTTTATGCTGTGGTGAGTCCTCACAACAAAACAAGGCAACGAACTGCTCAAAGTAGGCTAGACAAAACAATGCTAGAGCTTTGTTGTCCACAAGAACACAAAACGTGCGGATGGAAGAATAGTACATGACATCAAGTACACGATTCAAGTACATGATGTCTAGCTTGACACTAAACCCGCGGTACAATTCTGCAAAAAATCATAGGCCGACACAACTGAACTTTCCTTGAGATAACAAAATGTGAATGTTCACTCCCCATAATTAGTGTAGCTGGACGTCTCGTTTCAAAATGTTTCTTTGATATTACGTTAAATGGCTCGAACCTGCTTCACAATGTGCATTCAGCAACAAGCAAAACCACTGAGCATTCGCATATTTTTTTATTCTAACTATATAAAACAATCCAGCTTATGACGAACGTACTAGGCGCATAACGTGTTTTATCAATTGTTCTAAACTGATTGTCGTAGGGTAATAAGAGAAGGATCTTTCACTCCGTTTGCCTCATGTGGAAATTCAATAATCAGTCCATGTCAAAAAACAAAGTACAAAAGAGCAGTTTATGATAATAATGATAATAGATAATAATAATAATAATAAACCCCGCAGAAAGCAAAATAGCCATCCTCGCAACAGAAGAACGGAACCGTTAGAAAGAAAAACAATGGTGTGAGATCATTGCTTTCACCATTAGTCAGGCATGGAAACGAGTGAGATGAATTTGGTCAGCAGTCGCAGCAAGTACTCGCAACACTTGTATTGTTAGAGATACGACCGTTTTAGACTATTAGTGGTTTCCATTACCAGTCTGGAACTGTAACATCAGAACTACATAAAAAGTGGTTAGTCCCTTGTCATCATCCGGAGTTCATGTTCCACCTCTTGTAAGTTTTAAACGGGACTGCACTTCTTACCTCCATTGTGTTTGGATCCCCAGACTAACATATGATGTGTGTAGAGATGTGAACGTTTATTACACTAAAAGGGGAGAGGAAGAAAAAACAACGAAAGAGATTTCGAGGGAAAATGTTCGGAAACTCATTCAACTCCCTATGGATGAGTGACACCAGAGACTGACTGAATTTTACTGTTGTGCGCTTTTTCCGTAGCTGATCTATAGTGATATTCTTCTGGGTGTTGGGTTTTATCACAGATGTGGTCTGCCATCTAATTCCATCCAATATTGGCGGCGTCGGGGCAGAAAACATGGATATACCCAGCATTTCGTTTTGCTGCGTGCAATAATCCGATTGTCATCGTAGTTGTGAGGTGTTTTGTATTTCCCCACCAAAACAAACGTTGATCCTGAAAGACACTAATTCAAAAATTAAAAAAGGAATTATTGCCTCACCTCATGGTGTATCACAAGCAGGGGGTTATGTACACAAATGAGGAACTTGATAAAGACAACTACTGCACTGACGCGCTCAGGAATGCTGCGTCGATAGGTTACCGGTACACCCACAGGTCATGTGTTGGGGCAGCTTTGGTTGCTCCGTTAGTGCACAACAACCAGATCATAACATTGGGATCAAAAAACTTGCGAACGTTTAAAAATGACAACATAAATGACAAACTTATAAAAATACAAGGGAAAAGTTCATTGAGAAAATCCTTCAAGAAGGTTACTTACCGCATCCTATACTATGGACTTTAACAACTTACTCCACTAGGTTGTGTTTAAACTTTAAAATTTTCGTAAAATGACCAATGGTCCAAGAGTTTCACTGAGAAAAGAAGCACAGTTAGGAAAGATTAACCGCTTAAATTTCCACTGTAAAAATGTTCCACGAAGTTTTCGTGGTTCTGTTTCGGGAGAATTGGGAATATATGGAAGGAAATTTGATTACGCACTTTGCGTAATTTTTAAGTGCATGTAACCTCAAAAGAAGCTTGCGAACGAATTTCTGTACGAGCTGAGAAGTACCTGCAGTTTCGTCGCTATACGTTTGATCAATGAGTTGATGATCGATGCTAACAGTGGTTGGATATTAATCTTAAGCGCCTGCACTTGCATTAGTCATATATTCCAGTGAAAAACGTTATCGGCTGCAGTGTGTGAAGGCATAGACCTCCAATGAAGGACAATTCAGAAAATCGCACAAGAAAGACTCCAGAGCTTCCTGTTCAAAGCCTTCAATGTACACACTGGCCAAAATCAGAGATGGGGATTCCATTACTGGATCTTGTTACTGAGAGTATATAATTTAGTCAAAAATAAACTAAGATTTAGACATGCTTTTTTGCCTTCACGTATCTCGTCTACGAAGAGCTGCGTTCACTCGCTACTTCCAGAGCGTCCGCGTTAAGGACATTGGTATACATCTAGTTGACATCAAAGCTAACAAGAACTTCGTCCAGCTCTAACTGAAACTCAACCACCTTTTCCACAAAATCATACGAATTTCGGATGTGTGTGGGTGACTTGCCGGCAAGTGGTTTAAGGGTACCTGCCAGAAATCTAGCCGACCCATGTGGTGATGAACCTGTGCCATTAACTACTGATCTAATGGGGACACTTTTCTTGTGAATTTTTGGTAACCCATAAATTCGTGACTGGAGTGCTTTATTCCGGTAAGATCGATACCAACAGCTTTACACCAGATGGTTTATCACCGATCTCATTCAACTCCCAACCTCAAACTTACTCGTATTCAATATTGACTTAATTGTCCCGTTGCTACTTTATCGGTAAGGCCCATCAGCTACGTGTTGTCTAACTTCATGCAGGTAGTCGCTTCTATTTATTACGACCGTGAACTTAGTTATTAGTATTATTATTATTATTTGTAAGTATTATACTGTCTACATGTTTTAACATGTTTGAAGCTCTTCGCTGTGATGATGCAATATTTGGAGTCCCTGGTTGCTGGGACCTTAAAAATGCGACCATCTGCACGTAATTTCTCCGCTTCCATTGAAGGAAGCTTTTGAAACACAGACTCAGCACTGGGAATGATCTCTTCTGCTCTTACAACGGTTGCTGCGAAATTCAATCCCTCCTCCAACAGACAACGTTCTTCATCACTTATGAGTCAATCTGATAAATTGACTACGCTGCAATAGCCAGCAGATGGCTCACTATTTTCTGTTGGAAAGCAATTTTTTGAACTTACGCATTTATTTGTCTGTACATTGCTCACCTTGAGCTAATTTTAATTCCTTCACTTCGATATCAATTAATTCGGGATCTTCAGGCGAGAGCGCAGACTGAAGACCATAGTTCAGACGAAATGCGCAGTGGTGGGCTTCAGTGAAGCTTTGGGTGGTTAAATGGATCGTCCAACATAGGTTTCATTTCACCACCCGAAGTTTACCTGATATCTGCGCATGTTGTCTCAACCATGATGTCATCTCGATGTATACCAATGTCCCTAACGCGGACGCTCTGGATGTAGCAGGCAGCGCCGCAAAAACGAACACAACTCTCCGTTGAGGAGATACCTGAAGGCATAAAAGTATGTCAAAACCTTAGTCGGCTTATTTTTGACCAAACTATATACTCTCAATAACAAGATCTAGCGATGGGATCTTCATCTCCGATTTCGACCAACATGTGCATGGAATACTTCGAACAGAAAGCTTTAGACGGATTCGAGCGACCATCAATGGCTTTCTGGCGTTACGTAGACGACACGTTCGGTGTGATAAAGCGGGATAAGATTAACTAATCCTTCCAGTATCTTAACACTTTACATCCTCATATCAGGTTTAGCATGGAGCTAAAGTTCACATCGGATACATTATTCTTCACTGATTGCATGAAACACAACAGTGGTGGGAAATTAAAAACCAGCATAGAGGATAATGATTAGGTTAGCACATCCAAAAGCAGTATATGATAGTTTAGTTCCAACGATATTTATAGAGTAAAAGCACTGTGCGCAGAGGAGGTTGACCGAAGAACAGCACAACTTGAGGCCCAAGGCGACTTCAAGATAGTGGATACCCATTGAGCGGCAACTAAGATAAGTATTGGTTCCAGCACCAAGACCCAACAAAAAGTAGATCGGAACAGTGGTCATTCCATACAAAGCAGGGACATCTGAAGTCATCAGAAGGGTAATGAATACGGCTAACATTGGAGTAGTATGCCTGAAGGGGAAGACTTTACGCTCGGTGTTGGTGCAGTTGAAGGATCACCTACCAGCTGATATGAATAGGAACTGTGTATATAAAATCAAATGAACGACTGTACGAAGGTCTACATAGGTCGGACAGCCGGGGAGTTGCACACCAGAATCGTTGAGAATAAGCGATGCATTAACAGGTCACCGAGAAAGGTAGATGAATATCAGGAGATAGCCAAAGATTCGACAATGGTAGGGCATGTACTAGACACTGGGCACAGAAAAGATTTCAAAAATGTGGACATTCTGAGGCGAGGATTAAGATTCACTCCACGGCGACTGGTGGCCGAGGGGATAGAAACCGCCAAGCTCCTATGCAAGAACAGAGTAGAGGGCGTAGAACTGACCAGGGTGTGGAGAGCAGTTTTAGATCAACCGAGATCACACCAGGCGGTCTATTGGTGGTCTGGGTCTAAAAGTATAAAATTCAGGCGGAGTAAGATCAACTTAACCACCCCCAAACCCCATCCAATTGTCCCGGCACAGTTGAACGCACACAGGCACACGAGATCTTTGGACAACTCCTAAGAGGGGAGCTGAACCAGAAAAGCAAGGCCTCAAAATCCCTACTAACCAACAAACTAGAACTTCAGCAACACTTTAACCCCGATCATGTCGGCTGGTCATAAAATATCCCACGGATTGGTTCCCCGATCAACCTGGTTACTTGACGAGGCTTTTGTCTCAAAAGCGAAGCGTTGCTGAGGAATAAATTCATCGATCGTTCACGATCGGTCCCAGAAACGTTTTAATTGTTTGAAAAGCAAGGAACCTGCTAATAACCCGTTCTAGGGCTACCTTTAACTCTTGCGTGCGTTCCAGTCATGCATTTTCGGGAGCTATTGTTCGCCTGAGTTGACTTTCTTTGTTCTAAGAGCATTGAGTTCTATTATTCCTTGCGGTTTTTAACTGCAAATTGTTCAGTGTTTGCGCCTGACAGTGTGCATCATTTGTTCTGATTTTGGGTGTGATATTTAGCTGCCTCTACATGTGGGCTAGTTTCACCCCACTCCAAACCTTGATTTCCTAACTCCATTATTTCGTGCACCGTTGGTTCTGATCTCCAAAGCTCTGAACAGTTGGTGTTTGGTGTCGGTGTACAGTGTCCTGTTTAATGTTACCGCTTTTTGTACTATCGAAATCATCAGTGAAGTGGGTCACTCAGCGGCCATATTGAAGGCATTACATGTGATAAAAGTAATAAGTGTGATAAACTAATCGAGCTACAACACTTGTGCCTCTCCAGGCAAACTATTTTGACTCTAAGCTGAACACAAAACCACAGCATCTACCAGGTTTTACCATGAAGAATTTCTTCTTCAAGAGCCTTTCAGGGGAAGAGAGGAAAACAGTCAATTCACTCATGTTAATCCGGAACTTTATCACGTCGATTGTCTATTCCATTCCTTTATTCTTCCGTAATTATAAAGGACTTTCAAAGAAATTATGAGCTGTCAGTCTTATTAACTCAGAACTTATTGGGCTAGTTTGCTTGATTAGCTATGATTCCCCCCAGATGTATCATGTAAGAAGTATCAGATTAGTGGGCCCAGTTAGAACGCAAGATCCTGTCTATCACAAAAGAATATCGGTTAAGTTTCGCTGCTCATGACCGGACATTCCATTTGAAATGGTGACTTGTGCCAAATTAGTGCAATCACCCTTTGCTATGTGTTTAGCAATTTTTTGCCAAGTTACATGCATGAGCCGATCTGCATTCACGAAACCTACGGAGTTCTACCGCTGGAACTGCCTCCATTTCAATGAAAGACCGGCCGGTGATGAAACTGTTCGTCAAATTACGCATAGTAAATACATGAGCTCTGGTGTTGGAAGGCTACTACTGTAAGCCATACAGTGACCGAAACTGTATGCATTTTTGGACGCATTCTTCCTTTACATGAACCACAAATGTTGGAGGAACGGATGTTTGTTGGTATTCCGTCTGTTACTTCTACCAGTTACACGTGAAAGTACGTGCACAGCGATACCTTAAGTTAAAGGATATGAAGGGATTTTGGAATTCCAAACCGCAGTTGATCCGGATATCACGGCAAAATTTGGGCGCTAAGTGGAGTGTAGCTGCAACTTTTTAGTCCAACACCCAGTTTTTTTAAGTTATGGTGCTATCCTTCTAGCTTTACGGCCAACGGAGGGAGGCTACAACCAGCTTATTAAACGCAAATGAAAACGGAAACAGGGGTTAACCCCCGTGTGGCCGGACTGCTTTAGCCATGACAGTTCTAACTTCCGTCACGAGTAAAAGAGGCTGTGTGCTCGTGTCTGTGGGTTTGCATATGCTTGTGTGAGACGTGGATAGTAGACAGGCATCATCATCTTCTAGGGAAGCACCACCAATTGAGTCTGAAAAAGCTCAGTGTGGCTTGCCACTGAAAATTACTACTTTGGATTGCCTGGATGTCTTTTGGCTTTCAGTTTCACATTGAATTTATTTTGTATGCCTTTTCAGATTCCGCTTTGTTGCGTGTATTTCATGTGCGTATGTGAAGTCGGTGCTTGCTTACTCAGGAGATTCCCTTTGCAGTTCATCATTATACCGCTAAGGCTGAATAGGTGCTGGCGAGAGCTGGCCATATGTTGCGCCTTAGATATGCGTTATCAGTAATGTAGTCAATCAGACCACACTCTACACAAACTGCGGAGCTCAACTGACAATCTGTCCCCCTTGACTTGATGACTGTAGGCTACCATTTGGATATACTGATGGCTTCAGGGCTGCCCCTTCCTCTCCATGTTCCACTTTTATTCCTTCAGGTTTATACCATGTATAGCGGGGCTCAGTTGACCTCATGTGCCACTCAGTGCAAACCTCATGTAGCATCACCTATAGTGCGCGGGGTTCCATGGGCGTAGTCCAATATGACAGGCGAATCCAGAGACTTCTCTTTATTGTGGTTGCGACTACTGGACTGTGACAATTTCAGTGGGTGTATGCGGTGGACCTGTCTTTTGAGGTTACTTGCGGATGACTGACCGGATACGGGCCTTTTGTTCGGATGCTGTGCTACTGTGGTCAGACCAGCGGTTGACACAGGGTGGACACCTTTTAATTTCTTATAAATGTCTGCAAACAGACGCCTGAAGCCTGACTGGAGAATATGTACGCTGATAAAGTAACTAGATGTCTCTGATCAAATGCACACAGGGCGATGGCGGAATCCCATTCTAGTTGCTTGTTTCTG
>NW_008751967.1:161871-164831 GCF_000715545.1 Opisthorchis viverrini | reverse complement strand
TTCATTTCATCCACTCCTCCCTGTAGCTGTCTGGATTCCTGTCCGAATATTCGGCCAATTTCTGTTTATAATATAGCGCAATCCAACACAACACAATAAAACACACTATATTAAAATGAAAAACATTACGACAAAATACTATACAATACAATGTAATACAACAAAAATTTGTGTGGTATTGTACGTAAAATGGATCTCTCGTTCCTACAAGTTGTGTTCTAAAGGTGTTTTCGGTTCCAGAGTTTAACAGGTGTTGGCTTTTCACCTCTGGTGAAGATCACCTACTGTGACCAAAAAGGGATTGGGACTATTACATCACCATCTGAAGCATTTTGTTTGATTTAAGGATTTTCCAGTAATGCTGCATCCTTTCAGGCCAACACATTTTACATGAATAAATGACCTTTTGTAAAGTTCATTTCTTGGCACTGTGTTAGCAACCCGTAAAATGCGCCGGTACGTCATCCAGGGCTAGCGTAGTGACCACATAGGCAACTCTATTTTACCACAAAGTGGCTGTCACGGTCATCATTTCCCTTAGAATTCTCTATACCGCAGTTCTGGATCGAGTACTTGGTACTTCTAGGGCCTAAATTAATATTGTATGCAACTTATTGAATGACGAGGTATGTTTATTGCTCTTTTGTGACGTATAAGTCTCCTCTGATGTAAAAGTTCGTTTTCGCCTCTTGAAACCCCCAGTAGATATTAGTTGTGTTTTCAGTGTTACTGCGTTCTATCTCGTGATATCTAGCCACTCCCTTAATGACAAATAATTTCAATTTCTGCTTTAATTCACTTACTTTCTATGTGGCTCTGTAAATCTGTTCTTTGATATCATGAAGCTGTTGTGCGAACTGGTATAAACTGCTGATAAATGGATGGCTATAGACCAGTGTGCCAGTTTCCTTTTAACGCTAGCATTAGTATTTGTTACACAAGAGGATTTATCAACGGGCTATCCAGCTGAATATTAATGGCGTTTTGCGACTTTAAACCCTATCGATGTAATCTCGTTCTCTTTTAGCAAGCCGGTTTCTGTCATGTCGGACTTATTCGGGTTAGTCCAAACCGAAAGGAACTCTGCCAACTCGCGTTACTCCTTCATTCAAGTTCACCAGCGGTGAATTTTCTTGGGTCGGCCTGGATTCAAACCTAAAACATCTTGTATGTGTGGCAAGCTTCCCACCACTACTCTACCAAGGCAGCCTGGATCCAAATGAATTATCACGTCTGAATAGGTGACCGTGTTTACGCTAGAGCGATGTGATTCGTTCGCCCGCAGCCTGTGACTCAGTCTCCACGTAACACTATCTACTCAGCTTCCTGACCTCAACTCACTGGCTATGATGTACCCCTTATTTTCATATAGCCTCTTCATGTAATTTATGTTACCATATGCATTGGTTATGTATTGGCCAAGGGAGACAATAACAGAGAACATACTTTTTTGCTACCTTTGTTCTTCTCATTAATTTCTCCCTATATTAATTTCTGCTCGAACCGAATACTTCAGGATATGCATGGGTATTAAGGCCGCGTGGATGACGGTTATCCTATTCTATTAGACAGGACGACATTATTGAGTCATTGTCTTTAGTTATCTATCACCAGGCTTTTGTGGTAAGTGTAAGTCCCAGATAGAATGTGACAATGACGGTCCTGGCATTTCTCATTCTTTAATATAAGCCCAAAGAAATAAACCACAGAATGTCTGATTTGGATGTCAGAACTTAAGTAAGACGCACATATGCTGTTTCAAAACAAAAGGAGAAACTACGGATGGGTGAATGGAGAACAGCGAAGTCAGTTGATACCTTGATCTATGTTCTCCTTTTAAACATAGGCAGCATAATTCAAAAGCGTCCACAAAGCAGAAGTTTCCTCGATAGTAGGATTGAAACTCATTTAATAAATACGACACTGTAAACGACCCAAATGGCCGAGTGGATGAAATCATGTACTATGGTTTTGGTGACCTGGTTGCGAAACACAGTGGGCGCCACTAAATAAGCTACCGGTCACCCACAAATAATCTATGCAAGTTTGTCAGGAATAATACGTTAAGAAAGTGAGAATTCGACAGATAACGTTATCTGCATACAAATTCCGTTTTGACAGTTTGACGGGGTGACAACATCGTACCAACTATAAATGAGGCGGCCTGGTGCAGCACATTCAGTTGAAGCGGACCAGAGAATGACGCGGATTCAGTTGAGTCTCCTGTCAACACCTAATTTGTGTACAAATGAGGGTATTTGTCGAAGTCTCTCCGAATTGGGTTCAATCCGAACATCAGGCAGATGGAAAATCGTGTATTGCGCCTACCCGATGAGATCAGAGAAGGGCGAAAGCGGTAGTGGGCTATCGAAGGGCATTCAGTAACCTGGTGAGTAGCTTGTAACGTCAGGACAATCGAAGGACATCATAAACATTTTCTTTTACATCTACTTCAGTGTCAGTAAACAGTTAAATTATCCTCAGAATTATGTGTATTATCTAGTCGGGGTGATCCTCCCTGTACTGACGGGTAAAGAAAGTCAGTTGAAGTTACATCTTTTGTAGGTTAGCAGCGCCCTTTTTATACGGTGATAAACACTACAACACAAGTTGAAAGTGACAAACACCGTCTCTCGAATGCTGGCCTAATCATGGATAACAATGTGCCTTTGAGGAAATACTTTTTGGATTCAGCTACGCCATGACATATTATAAGATAATATGGCCTGATATACCGCAGGACACAACACCACACCACACTGCCTGTAGGAGTACTCGAAATAATTTTCAAGTCGCTAGAACAACTTGCTTACTAAACCATTTCGGAATGATAAATCAACTCACTCTTTTGAAGCCCGTTATGCTTGGCACTTGGCTGCGGGATATTTGCCAAAGAAATTAGGCCATGTATACACTCATATATATATATATATATATATATATATATATATATATATATA